>NC_057810.1:711207485-711465878 GCF_018294505.1 Triticum aestivum | reverse complement strand
GCAGTCAGAGTGACGTTTGTAACGGACGCGGAGAATCACATCTACATAAACTGATATGTTCAAGGCTTGTCGGTTATTTAGTGACCCGGGGATAGAGAATAAGTCTCAGCTTTTTTCTTGTCTATCTTTGGAACTCGCATATGTCAAAATCTGAAGTTTTTTTTAACCGATGCACACGAATCTGTTGATTGTGGGCGTCGTACCGTGCAAATTACAATTATTTTTAGGGACCCTACTATTTTCCAATTGGTCATCAATTTCGTTTACAGCCTTTGTCACGAATGTATATTATCTGGCTGTAGCTACCAACCTGTATGGCGCAATGCACGTAATGCACATTTAACGCGTCAGTCGGTTTGGAGAAAATCAAAACGTAGGATTTAGGAATAGTGCATGAAGTTGATAGGATGGCACTTTCATCCAAAGGAATTGTCGTGCCTCGGTCCTGCACACAAAATGAGTTTCAAGTGGATGTGTAGATTTCTCCAAAAGCATAGAAAATGAATAGTATTCCTACGAAATTCCCATATGCGTTTCCTACAAACCGAATCCATCTATAGGAAATTTTCCCCTGAAATCTTTGTTCATATGCTTTTTCTGTATAAATTCTTCAAACCGAGTGAGGCCTAAAAGAGAAACAAATCCCATGTGATGGCCGCTCCATTCCGAAGATAAAGGGTCTGAGAGAATTATAATCGGCAGGATTGCACACGCCTCGTCTTCTTGCCCCATCTGCATCCCCGGGAGGCTTGCAGGTCTCGTCTTCTCGCCCCATCTGCTCATTCACAAGTAAGTGCTCTCCTATTTATTCTGAAAGTGCAAATGAGCACGGTGGTATGCTAAGGTACTCGTTTTTGTTAAAACAAGACATGAGCTCACCGCAGGCCCGCGTGGCAGAGAGACAGAACCACAAGTGCCCTCAGCGCTCTGCATGTTAGCCCGGCATAAACTTGAAGAAGACGCGAGACGAGACGAGGACGAGACCACTGGACATGACGAGCCAACAAGATTGCCAGGTGTAGTGAGAGAGTGTGGTGTGTAGACGGGGGAGTCACGGTCACGACCAGCGGGTCAACGTGCTACTGCACAAGCCGGGCCATGCATGCATGTACGTGTCTTGCCGCGTGAGATAGATGCAGTACTGGATAGATGGGTGCATGTTCCGTCGCCTTAACAACTTGACTTGGCACTATAGCACACACTGGAAAGTGCAAAAGACCCCGGCTCATGTTGTGTTTTAGTAAATCCGAGAAAAAGAGACCCCAGCCCAGTGACTGGGGTTTGGCGAGGCGATCGAGCCTTGCATGTGCTTCACCGCGTGAGGATACACCACCCCACATCACATTGCGTCGCATGCATGTTCCAGTTCCTAGCTCTAAAAGTGCATCACGTACATGCAGTGCCGGAACGAATGAGCCGGAACTAGCCTGAAAGGTTCAGTTGGAGAAATTGTCACAATCATGCAGTGCATCACGTACATCGGATGGCTCATAGCTGGTGTGGCGACCTACTAGCCTCCTGCTTGGCTCGTAGCAGTTGAGAAATGGAGGAGAAGACGAAACATGGTGTGCGGTGTTACTCTGGGTGTGGGCGTTTGAGCACAGACAACATCGATTAGAAGAAATTAGTAGCCCTCAGCAGCGCACCTGCCTAATTCAGTGCAATGTGTACATTCAGTTTCAGTGCCCCATGCATCTAAGGAAGAACACTGCATGGACAGGACCGGAACGAAATGCTCTACCGATTTAACAGCAGCCAATCTGACTCGAGTCATTCTCAATCTGACTTCACATAATCAGCACTTCCTCTGTAAACAAATATAAGAGCGTTTACATCACTACTTTAGTGATCTAAACACTCTTATATTTCTTTACGGAGGGAGTAGTAACTAACAAAAGAAAAGAACAACATAAAATACTGGAAACAAGGCAATGCAATGAAATGCAGGTTTAAACTTGTACAAGTAATTTGAAAATGCAGGCTTTTATCTGGAAACACACAATTTTCAAAAACAAAGATGAATAGAAGTCAGTAGTTTGCCATGCAACAAGCAGTAGTAAGCTTCTGTTTGCGCCCTCACTCTCTTTTTTGCAGTTTAACAGCACATTGACCATGATGAGTTTAACAGGTGCATTTTTTGGATCTCCAACAATTTTTTAACACATGCTTAGTTAACACACGCACTGCACAGAAGAGAAACAAATAATGTCATGCATCACCAGTTGTTAATGGAAGAGCATGGCCCTTGTTTCGTTTCATGGAGCCTGGTTCCATCATTCAAACAAATATCTCTGCTGTAAATCTTCAACAGATACTTAAAATAAGAATGAAAACCAGCATGCATCCAAAGATCAATGACATTTTTTATTGATAATCTAGGGCCTTGGACCAAATTTACTTGCCCAACTCATCACAGCAATAAAACAGAGCAGCAGCAAAGACTCCCCACTAACTCCAGCCAGCCCATTAACACATAGGACTTGAGATTCCATGCCCAGTTCCTACACTCCTCCCCTGGATTCCTATGTACTACTGCACAACATGACAATCTAACCCGCGTTTATACAAGCAATGCTGATGAAACTTGGGATTCCATGCCCAGTTCCTACACCTCTCCCCTGGATTCCTATCTACTGCACAACATCACGAATGAACAACGAAGCAAAAGAGAGCATGCCCGTGTCATTAAGCCACGGATAGAAACAAGGAACACATCGGTTAAAGCTCTTGGCGGAAAATGCTTGAGCAACAAAAAACTCAGCTAGCACAAAGCGAAGGTGATGACAGAGTGCAGCAGCGTCTGCTGGTTGTGCTGTTGAACAAGCTTTCAGAGATCGTACACCGCCATTGTCCCCTCGATGTCAGACGCGGCCCACACGCCGAGTGGGCCGGGCAGAGGTAGCGACCAACGGTAAGCGCATCTCTGGGAAGGCACGGTCTGGCTCCTCCATGCCTCGGGAACTGGCGGTGCGCTCAGCGTAACAGGTGTTACTGGGCTTTCTTCTGATGTGTCCAAAGCGAATAAGCCCGAAGTAGCCTGAAAGGTTCAGTTGGAGATATTGAGATGATCATGCAGTGCATCGTACATCAGCTGCTTCATAGCTGGTGACCTACTAGCTTCCTACTTGGCGCGTAGCAGTTGAGAAATGAAGGTAAATACGAACATGATGTGTGTGTGTTTGGCCACAAACAACATCGATTACAAGAAATGGGTAGCTCAGCAGGTCACCTACCTAATTTGGTGCAATGTGTACATTCTGCGTCCTAACTCCTATGTACCTCCTGTTTCAAAAAAAAAAAACTCCTATGTACCTATTGTTTACCCAGCGAAAGATGAACATGAAGGAATAATTGCATCAATAGGACCAAAATGAATGCTAGACCGGTTTAACAACAGCCAGCTCTGTATTTCCTACCACCATCATTTGACTATAGTATGATTTATTTTAGCATTGTAATTTTGATGGACAATAGACTTATTAGCCTGAAAACAATGGTACCTGGCCAAAGCGGTTCTTGGTTTCCCGAGAAGCTGCAGTTTCTCCTTCAGATACGGTTCTTTCGGTTTCTATCTTCACATGCTTCTGCGTTAGTTCATGCAGCAAGCAGCAGAGCTTCTCTGGGTCCATTCTCCCAACCACTATCACCTCTGCCGTCTCCACCACCAGGTCAGCCCTCTCCACCCCTTCATAACCATGAAGGCCAAAATTTAGATCATTCACAAAGGCAGTGCAACAGAAGACATGTGCAATAATCACACATAAAAACAGATGTATACTATCAGTCTATCACAAAGAGATGCTCATTTAAGCAACGTGCATATGTACCTTCTGAAAGGGCGATCTCTTTCACCCCGTCGTTGATCTTCTTGATGCAACCATTGCACTGGCAGTGCATGCTGACTTTCAGAACATAAGTCTTTGACATGTTGTTCTCGTATTGTTCCTGTCACAAATTCATAAGAACACCTCAACCTCAAAACAATATGAAGAACTACTTCTACCATGGATCTGTATATACGTTTAGATGCTTGAAAAACATACCTTTGCCATGATCATTTAGACCTTGTCTTAAGCCTGGTCGTGATATTTGATTCTCCAGAAAGAGTGTGATTGTAGTATGATATACAGAGAGCACAAACAAAAAGGTAGCTATTGTTGTGGTTGGTCATCACCTTCTTGACATTCTTGTGGGTGAAAAGGAGAGCTTCCAATAAGAAATTAGTTCGAGTCAATCTGACTTCAGATTATCAGTAGTAGCGAAAAAAGAACAACATCAATATTGAAAAAAAAGGCAACGCAATAAAATGCAGGTCTAAAATTGTAGAAGTAATTTGAAAATACAGGTTTTTATTTGGAAACACATAAAATTTAAAAAAAGATTAAGAAAAGTCAGTAGTTTGCCATTGCAGCAAGCAGTTGTGAGCTTCTCTCAGTGTTTTCTTTTATTTTTTCTGCAGTTTAACAACACATTGACCATGGAGTGTTCAGATATTATTCTGACAGAGTTAGGTCAGCTGTCAATCTGCAATAAATTGTGAGTTGTTGGTTTTGATCAACTCATTTATGTTTGACAGGTGGATTGTTTTGGATCTCCAACATTTTGAACTCATTATTAGTTTACGCATGTACTGCACAGAAAAGAACAAAAAAGAAAGAGAGGCTTGCCTGCAATTTGTGAACATAGCGGCCATAGTTTGTCCAGAATATTTGCATTAGCATCACCAGTTGTCCATGCAAGAGCATGACCCTTGTTTCATTTGATGGAGCCTGGTTCCATCACTCAAACATATACCTCTGCTGTAAATCTTCACAGATACTTGAAAGAAGAATGACAACCAGCATGCATCCGAAGATCACTGACAATTTTTATTGGCATTTAGGGCCTTAGAATAAATTTAGCAATCCAAAGGCTACAGAAACCATCTCACTATGTTGGGAGCAGTCTTTCCCCCACTCATATTGTGTCTGAAAAAACTACACTGCTACTTTGTACGCTTATGCTTAGGTTTGAGGCCTATAACCTTTCTCACCATTGCAGCCCTTTTCTGTTTCCTTCCATCTGAAAATATGTCAGACAAGACGAGGCTTTCAGTTTCAGGTTTGTAGCTAGGATCAAACCGAAGAAGTTCCTCCTCTGCAAGTTCTCCAATCCTCATATTTCCACGGATCTCACATTCTCTCCTAAGAGAAGCCCAGACCACACTATTTGCTTTGAAAGGCATGTTCTGGATAAAACGGTAAGCATCGTCAAGCCGCCCATCTCTTGCTAGGAGATCAGCCATGCAAGCATAATGCTTAATATCTTGTTCTACACCATACTTGCCCACCATCGAATTAAAGATCTCAAACCCTTGTGCCACTAAGCCACCACGGCTGCATGCACACAAAACTGCTGTGAAAGTGATCTTATCAGGATGGAGCCCGAGCGATCTCATTTCATCAAAAAGCATAATAGCTTTCTCACCAGAATTGTGATGAGCTAGTCCGCCTATCATAGCATTGAACAACTCCACGGTCTTAAATTTGTCATCCACACCAGAAAACACATCCATAGCTGTCTGTATGAGCCCTTGCTTTGCATACATGTCAACTAAGGCAGTAGCAAGTCTTGCATCTGTGGTGATCAGCTCATTATGCATCACACGATGATGAAGCCTCTTTGCCGCATCGAACGCGCGGTACTGAATACAAGCTGAAAGAACTTTAACTACTGTGACTCCATCTGCCTCAATTCCTGCCTCCTCCATCTCCTCAAATAGCATCAATGCCTCCTTAGATTTGCCAAACTGCACGAATCCACCAATAAGAGCCGTCCATGCGACCAAATCCTTCTCTGGCATCTCATTGAATAACGCTCTAGCCATCTCAAGCTCCCTAGACCTTGCATACCCTGACACCATCATGGTCCACAACCTCACGTCCCTTGCCTTCTCCCCTGCCAAATCAAACACCTTCCTGGCAAGCGCCACCCCCCTGCACTTCGCATACATGTCCACCAACACGATCGCCACCTGTTGTGACTGAAACAGTTCAGCCCGAAGCGCTCTCATGGCAACCCCGTGCAATGCTTTTGCCACCCTCAAATCCTTCAGTCCCGCACATGCGCCCGACAACGCCGTGATGGTCCACCCATCCGGCCGCAATCCTCTGTCCACCATAACCCTGAATACTCCGAAAGCATCGCCAACACAGCATGCATGCACATATGACCCGATCAGAGTGTTGAAGGATACGGTGTCCCTTGTCGGCATTTCATCGAACAGCCTGTGCGCCAGAGAGGGCAGACCGAAGGACGCGTAGAAGTGGAGCAGGGAGTTGGCGGCGAAGAGGTCGGAGGCGTAGCCGGACTTGACGAGGAAGGCGTGGGCGGAGAGCCCGGGGGAGGGGGACGCGTGGTGGGCGCAGGCCGCGAGGGCGGCGGAGAGGGAGTGGGAGTTGGGGACGGCCTCCGTCTCCGTCTCCCGGGAGGCTTTCGGCGGCCGTCCACGGTCGCGCAGGATTCGGAGGAAGAGGCGGAGCGAGGCGAGGTGGTGCCCCGACCGGAGGTGCGGGCGGAGGAGGCGCGAGGCGGCGTGCGCCGGGAGCGGGAGGCCGAGGAGGAGGAGCTGCGCGTGCGCCTGGAGGGAGGGCCGGCGGCGGAGGGAGGCGAGGAGGGAGAGGTGGAGGAAGCCTCCCGGTGCGGCGGCCGCGACGGCGCTGCCGGCCCGGCGGAACCTCGACAGGCGAGGCCTCGTCGCCGCCGGCGTCGATGCCGCCGGAGTGGCGGGGGGAGACGCGCCGCCGCTCATCTGGCGTTTGAATCGGACACGTAGACGTGGGCTTGGAGGTCATTGCCTGAAGCCCATCTGAACAGAAGTATGGGCCTCCGACAGTCCGACCCATCGCTAGACGCCACGCTGCCTCTTCCGGCCCTCCCCCAAACCCTCGCCGCCGCACCCTCGACGCCGCCGGAGCTCCGGCCGTGCAGCAGCTCACCGGATTCCATGGACTACGACAGGCAAGCACGCGACACCCTGAACACTCCCCTCCTCTCGCAATCAGCCCGCCCTTCCTCCCGTTCCTGCATCTAGCTGCAGTTTTAGTAGAGATTTTGGGCTGCTCCACTGTTTTTCATGTATTCCGGTCTCACGCACGGTGACATCTGACGGCAGGCTGAACTCCCCGAGCACGTCGGCGATCACGCTGGAACTGATGGGCCACCGGCTGCATATCTCTCAGGTCGTCATGCTCCCTGATGCGATGTGCTTGCCTAGCTTCTTCTGTGCTGCCGCTCGCATGAAGTCTGAATTTTTCGATGTCTGCAGGACCCTAACTCGAAGCACCTCGGCACGACGGTATGGGACGCGTCAATGGTGTTCGCCAAATTCCTGGTAATGGCCTGCCATTAGTTCCGAGCTCTCTTTTACAGTTCTGCGTTTTCTAAGCTTTGATTTGCTGGTGCTAATGTCAATATCTGAATTTATATCTGCAGGAAAAGAATAGCAGGAAAGGTAGGTTTTGTCCATCAAAGCTGAAAGGGAAAAGGGCGATCGAGTTAGGAGCTGGTTGTGGCCTAGCCGGGCTCGGTAAGCTGAATTTCGTTGTCCTTTCAGAGATATCTAGATCTTGGAGGTTCTCTCTCAAGGGAAATAATCTTTATTTGTCGTTCAGGTATGGCATTGCTCGGTTGTGATGTTGTTACAACTGACCAGGTTGAGGTGCTGCCACTGCTCATGAGGAATGTTGAGCGCAATAAATCGTGGATTGCGCAGTCTAATCCTGACTCAGGTTTGTTATTAAACAGAACCAACGAAAGCAGCATTCATATCTTTAATTTCGGATTTTGTTAAGATATTCTCATAATTAATTACATGCTCTCAATGCATAAACCTTATGTTATGCTCCTTTGTGGTTAGCCAAATTTAAGTATAGAATAGGATACTCACCACACTTGGGCATTCCTAGTTCTTACAAAGTGTCTTTTTCAAATAGGCTCCTTTGGCTCAGTTACTGTTGCAGAATTGGATTGGGGAAACAACGAACATATCAGAGCCGTTGAGCCTCCATTCGACTACATCATTGGAACTGATGTTGTAAGCTTCTGATGTCCCCCTTTTGTTTGGTGCAAGTTCTTCCCTCAAGTTGTGTATCCTGCTGTCATAATACACATATTTTTTATGCTCAGTTACAATCAGGAAAGAGCAATATATCTAGTGGCTGATCTTAAACAATTGTCCATAAACCCTGCGAGATCGAATTACTGTTTTTTTAATGGGTAACTGCTGAAGTATTTACCTAACTTTAGAAGAAGAAAAAAATCTTAGTCACATTACAGATTCTTTTTGAACGGAAAATTGTAGGGGAGGACCCACATTACAGATTCTTGGGAATCTTTATCCATTGATGTCATAAATAGGCATACCGTACGAATTGAAATCAAAATTCTGAGAACATAGTGAAATTTAAAGGCAGATGGCAAGCATTCGACATAATAACTTGTATTGGACAGTCCATCATATCCATAGATAACACAGAGACTTGCCGCTTGACCTTTTGCGTGTTTTCAAGGTTTATTCAGAACATCTATTGCAACCTCTACTGGAGACAATTATTGCACTATCTGGTCCTAAGACGAAAGTGCTGGTATGTGGTTTCCCCTGTCCAAGTAATCTTATTTTACCCCCGCAAAAGATCTGTAGAACAGAGCGCTAAGTAACTGTTTGATGAGCAGCTTGGCTACGAGATCCGTTCCACCACCGTGCACGAGCAGATGATGGAAATGTGGAAAATCAACTTTAATGTGAAAACTATATCCAAGTCAAAGGTAAATATTTCGATCATTATTTCCCTCCCCTTATTGGCATCCGTACTAAAATATGGTTTTCACAACTCATATTGTTTCTGAATTCTCGCACAGATGGATGCTAAATATCAACATCCTAGCATAAATCTTTACATGATGGACCTCAAGGCTTCGTTGGTCCCCGAGGCCGGACCCAACGGCAATGGGAACACCGAGGAGGAGGAGGACGACGATGCCTCCAACCCAGGAGAAGAAGAAGATCTGGGAGTGAAGGCTGAATCGCGTATGGCTTCAAAAGAAGACATGGACGACTGGGAAATCAGAAGGTCCGGGGCCATGGCTGCAAGACTTCTCAAGGATGTCAGGTTAACATGAGACTGGATGTGTTGAGCTCTACCCAGTTTGATGTTGTACTTTTCTGTGTGTGGGGGTGAACATGGTGATGTTGTTGTCTTGAACATTTATTCTCGAATTACAGTTTAATCTGCTATATGATGCAAAGTTGATGTTATGTACTGTGTTGAAATAAACGAAGCAAGAGAGAATGTGGAGAAGTTTTGTTGCCATCCATCCAGGCCGATTTGGGGATTGTTCAACAAATATGGTATAGCTGTGGAGTTGCCACAAAACAGCTATATGGTGCAGATGTTGTGAGCCTCTGACGAATGGATCACACCAGAGATGTACTCCCTCCGTAAATAAATATAAGTTATATTTATTTACAAAGGGAGTAGATGATATTCATAAGCCGGAACTTAATCCTACCATTCTTCCCTCAAGGATAACTCAAAACTTGATTGACCGGATTGTTTTTCTCTCGTGCGAGGCAAAGACCCAGGCAACTCTCGATTAGGGTTTCATCAGCCTCTCACCAGCGCCGCTGCTGGTCCGCTTCGTCTCCTATGACCCTAGGATCATGGAGGCGCGGTGAATCATGACTCTTGCTGGCGAGAGGGCTCTTGCTGGCGAGAGGGCTCCGTTTTTTAGTGTTTTTTTTCCTGTTTTGTTGGGGTCGCTATGCTCAGGAAGACGGGGCGATGACGACTTCTTGAAGACAAAATAAGGTTCTCTCCGCCTAGCATCGTCCCGCTGCGTGGGTGACGGTGTGTCCTATATGTTGTACTTTATCGATTAGCATGAACTAGATGCTTGCTGTATTTTGGAATTTGGATTATGTATGCACTTGGACTCGGGTCGGTCGGTTGGAGCTGGACCTGCACACGTGCTGTGCGTATCGCCCGGCCTCCAGTAGCAGCAATATTTAATCTAATCGACGTGAGGGACGAGCAAAGCTTTGACGGCCGGGCAAACAGAGGAAGAAAGGAGCAGATCGCGCATGTCGATGCCGGCGTTTGGGCGTCCGCTGCACCGCCGCACTGCCACGGCGCCGGCGGCAGCTCCTCGCCCCTTCTCCAGCAACGTTCGTGTCTCATCACGACGTTCCCCTCTCCTTTTTTTTGGATGTTTTTTTTCTTTTTAATAAAAGAGAGTTTTTTCTCCAATTTCCATTAATAAAAATCACCAAGTCTTACAGCAAAGAACAAAGAAAAAAACAGAAACTGCCATGGCTATCTCTCCGGCAAGCACTGGCAAATGAGGAGGGGGAGCCATCCCTCCCCTTCCCACAAACCCCCAAAGCAGCATCCCCGGAGAGATCTAAGGCCTGGACTCAAGAGCAGGTCCCAGCACCAGCATAACATAGTTTTAGCGATAGGATGGTATCTAGGAGACGGAACGAACACAACCGTTTTTAACATCACACAGAAACTGATAACTCCCCCAAGGAGAGCCCAAAAGACAAAAGAAAAAAGTAAAGCAGGGGTAATCTTGCAACCTCTTCAAGCGTCCATCACAGCAACACAGACCCGAGAAGACTTGAAGGTTTTTTTGGTCATCCCATGATTCTTCTAGTCTTCAGGCGCCACCCATGCACTGCTCTAAACACTTCTTCAGCAACTTCACCAACCTGCTTCATTCCTGCCTCCATCATATTACTTCTTGCGGGTTTTTCTGCAAAATGTTCCAATCATGTAAGTTTTTAAGAAGCAAATTAACAGGCACACAACGGTCATGAATCCTGTTATTATCAAAAACAACACTATTTCTCAATTTCCAAATAGTCCAACAAATAGCCAAAATTCCTATCAAAACTATTTGATACCGTGTTCTATCAAGTGTCTATAAAAAGACTTTACAGGATAAATCCCCTTTTTTGTCAGCGTCCATTTCACCTTATCATTTTCATCCCTCAAAACCACCGAACTACAAGCCTCTTTTATATGATCCCACAGTTCTCTTGAGTCCCGTGTCAAAGTCCTATTAAAATGCATGTTATTAATCCCCGCCTCAAATATCTCCTTAACCGTTTTCTTCTTATCAAAACATATATTATACAACCTAGGAAAGTTTTTGCATAGAGGTGCAGATCCAATCCACCAGTCTTCCCAAAATCTAGTATTCCATCCATTCCCTATTAGGAATTTACACAGGGAGGTAAAATGATATTTGTGTTTCAATAATTGCCTCCAAAACTGTGAGTCTCCTTATTTAGCAGAAATATTACCAAGAGCTTCATTCCCCTGGTATTTTTTCAAGACAATTTCCTGCCACAGTCATTCTGTGTCGTAAATTTTCCACCACCATTTACATAATAAAGCTTTATTCATATGGGCAAGGTTTTGAATCCCTAGTCCACCCATGTCTTTAGGTCTATAGACATCAGACCATTTAACAAGATGATATTTCTTCTTTTTACCATCTTCCTGCCAAAGCAGCCTTGCTCTATAAAAATCCATACGTTTATTCACCCCAACAGGTAATCCATAAAAAAGACATCATAAAATAAGGGATGCCTGTCAGGGAAGATTGAATTAGTGTGACCCTCCCAGCACTTGCAAGAAGTCTCCAGTCAGGTTTCACTTTTTTTCATTTTACTTTCTGGAGGTTTCCAGTGTTTGTTGCTAATTCTATTTTTGTCAACTGGTAATCCTAAATATTTCATAGGTAAAGTACCTATAGGGCAAGTGAATATCATAGCATATTCATCTTTTTTTATCTTTGGCCTCCCCAAAAAGGAAAAGCTCACTTTTATAAAAAATGATTTTTAAACCAGACATTTGCTAAAAAAGGCATAATATATATTTTAGGTTATGAGCACTATCTATGTCATCTTGCAATAAGAAGATGGTATCATCTGCGTATTGCAGCATATTAATCCCATCTGTGACATATTCATCTAAAACCCCCTTGACCAGCCCATTTTCCTGGCATTATCCAGCATGATAGCTAAAGCATCAGCCGCGAGGTCAAAATTAGGAGGTGATAAAGAATCCCCATGTTTCAGCCCTTTATGAGTGAGGAAGTATTTCCCTAAATGTTCATTGACTTTCACACATACTTTCCCTCGTCTGATGGTTTCCATCACCCAATCTATCCATTTATCTAGAAACCCTTTTAGTTTCAGTATCTGAAAAAGAGAAGACCATTTGATCTTGCCATATGCTTTTCCAAAGTCTATCTTTAATAGCAAGGCACTTTGCTTCTTCTTTTTTATACTATTTAAGGCTTCATGCAAAATTAGAACACCCTCCATAATGTACCTGCCCTTTATAAAAGCAGTCTGTACCAGAGAAATCACATCAGCTGCCGCTAAATTCAACCTGTTCATCAAAACTTGTGTAATGATTTTGAACCAGACATTCAGCAAGCAAATAAGTCTAAATTTTTGTATCTTATTAGCATATTTGCTTTTTGGGACCAAAGTAATAATTCCATAATTCAACCTACTAATATCAAATTTCCTATTAGCAAAATCATCTAGCAATGACTTAAGATCATGTTTGACTAGCTCCCAATAATGCTGATAGAATTCAGCAGTAAATCCATCAGGGCCAGGTGATTTGTTATGTGCCATTTTAAAGACCACATTTTTAATTTCTTCCAATAAAAATTCATTAATCAGTATATTTCTATATTTTTCCTGTATCATCTTGGGGTTATCAATATTCAGAGAGATTGTGGAGTCATCAGGATGGCCAAACAAGTCTATAGAATTTTGTGATATATTCCAACAAGTTTTTGTCCCCCTCATCTTGATCTAGTCTGTTAATTCTATTTCTTCTGAGTCTCCCATTAGCCTTGGCATGGAAGAATTTTGTGTTACTTCCCCCTCCAAAATTTCATCTACCTTAGCTCTTTGTTTCCATTTAGCTTCTTCCCGCTGGAGGAGCCTATCAAGTTGTGCTCTGAGTTCCATTTGCTCTTCTCTATCTGCAGAAGTAAGCCCATTTTTTCATAGTGTTTATCAATTAAATCTAACTTAAGCAAAATATCTTTTTTTAACTCTATGTACCAAGCATTCATATTCCTATTCCAGCCTTTAAGTTTAGGCCTAAGAAATCTAAATTTACCTAATAGTCTGTCAATGCTGTCACCAGTAACACTCATGTCATTCCAAACATCATGGATGATCTTATGAATCCCTTCTCTCAAGAACCAAGTGTAAGGGCATATTTATCCCCAAGATGTTTTGGTGATTGATGACAATGCTTTTGCGGACTAATCGTGTGCGTTAAGTTCTTTCAGAGATTCATCCATTGGCACGAGACGATTTCCTCCCCTCGGTGTGTCATTCAAGACAGTGTAGCTCCTTCGTCTCTCTGTTGGTGGACTAGTTTCATAGGAGTCACCGTACTATCAAGAGGGGATCCGCTTTGGTAAGGCTAGGGTGGAATCAACACGTACACATCCGTTTTACACCCAATGTCTTCCTTTCAGCTTCGATGGAGCAGCCTCTCCTTCCTTGTCCCTGCCCTGACCTACCCCAGCGGTAGTACTGCGGTCTTCAGCGGTAGTACCGCCGAAGCACTCAAGCGGTAGTATCGCTCCCCAGCGGTAGTACCGCTCCTAGAGCGGTAGTACCGCTTGAGGTCTTCGGCCGTAGTACCGCAGCAGTTCCGTGCTAGTACCGCTTCGATTCTCGACCGATGTTTTTCGTGTCGGGTTTTGCGGTACTAGGAGTGGTAGTAGTGGCGGTAGTACCGCTCTTACTCCCGCGGTAGTACCGCTCTAGGGCCAGGGCCCTGTCTTCCTCGTCAGCGCGATAGTACCGCTGGGTGGGAGCGGTAGTACCGCCCTGTCCAAGCGGTAGTACCGCTCTGTGCGGGGCTGCTCAGTGGGGTAACGGTTGGATTTGTTTCCCCACTATATAAAGGTGTCTTCTTCCTCCAAGTTGACCGACCTCTTTCCCCCAAAGCTCCATTGTTGCTCCAAGCTCCATTTCGCCCGATCTCTCTCCCTAGCCAATCAAACTTGTTGATTTGCTCGGGATTGGTTGAAACGGCCCAGATCTACACTTCCACCAAGAGAAATTTGATTCCCCCCACTTATCCCTAGCGGATCTTGTTACTCTTGGGTGTTGAGCACCCTAGACAGTTGAGGTCACCTCGAAGCCATACTCCATTGTGGTGAAGCTTCGTGGTGTTGTTGGGAGCCTTCAAGTGTTGTGGAGATAGCCCCAATCTTGTTTGTAAAGGTTCGGTCGCCGCCTTTAAGGGCACCAATAGTGGAATCATGGCATCTCACATTGTGTGAGGGCGTGAGGAGATTACGGTGGCCCTAGTGGCTTCTTGGGGAGCATTGTGCCTCCACACCGCTCTAACGGAGACGTACTTCCCCTTAAAAGGAAGGAACTCCGGTAACACATCCTCGTCTCCACCGGCTCCACTCTTGGTTATTTCGTGCCTTTACTTTTGTAAGCTTACTTGTGTTGCATCTGTTGCTTGCTTGTGTGCTAGGTATCTTTGCATCATATAGGTTGTTCACGTAGTTGCACATCTAGACAACCTATTTCGTTGCAAGTTTTAAATTGTTAAAGAAAAGCTTAAAAATTGTTAGTTTCCTATTCACCCCCCCTCTAGTCAACCATATCGATCCTTTCACCAAGCATTTTCAAATCTGAAAATGGGGTCAGATTTCTGGATGTCACCAGAGTCCAAGAAAAGTGGGGTGTGATCAGATTTTTCTCTGGTTAAAGCTGTAATTTGGGTCAAAGGGTATACCTCCTCCCACTCTGTGCTACAAAGAATTCTATCTAACTTTTCAAAGGTGGGTATAGGCAAATTATTTCCCCATGTAAATTCTCTTCCATTCATCTCAAGTTCCCTAACTCCAGCCTGTTCCAGAATAACATTAAACAGAAAGCTCCAGTGTCCAGGAGTACCTGGTTTATTTTTTTCACTGGCTTTCCTAATAATATTGAAATCCCCTCCAATCAAAATAGGGTTAACACTAGTTTGGAAGATTCTAGAAAGCTCGGCCAGGAATATAGCTTTTCCTTCTGGTTGAGCATCTCCATATATCACCACTAGGTCCCAAATAAACCTAGTTTTCAAATCCTGCACAGTCATTTTGATATGGCAATCTCCTTCATCCTGTGAAATAACATCTAGAGTAGTGTAATTAACTCCTAGTAGAAGTCCACCAGATTTCCCCCTAGCTGGAGTAAAATGCCAGTGGAAGTCTCTACCAGCACGAATTTGTTGTAAATCATTTCTAGAAAATTATGGTCTCATGGTCTCTTGAAGCTCCAGGAAATCCACTTTCATATCCATAATCATTTCTCCGAGGAATCTCTTTTTAATATCTCCCCCAAAACCTCTCATATTCCAAAATATACCTCTCATTTTCTTTTCTTTTTTTCTTAACAGAAGATTCTAGAAATTTCACAGCAGAGGCAGCTTTAACCCCAGAACCTCTGGTGGCTTTACCTTTTTTCCTCCCCTTTTTTGATGAGAAAAGTTCTCTAACTATTTCCCAATCATCGTCTCCTTTTTTATCCTCATCATCTTCCCCCTGATCTAAAAAATCTTCCAGGGTATGTTCCCAGTGTCAATAATCTCATTTTCCCCAGACAGAACAATCTGCTTCTGATTTTTATTAAAATTAGACAACCACAAAGTCAATTCAAGCCTGCTCCACATTTTTTTATCAATTCTAAATTGCGTTTAATCATATCAGGGTTATTCCCTAAATTGACCACTACCCCCTCAGCAATTTTTTGAAGAAAACTGTCAGTTTTAGGAAAACTCCCAGTACAAGGTGACTCACCATAGTTGTCTTTTTTTTGCAGCTCTCTCCTTGGCTAGTTCTGTAATATTGCGGTCTTCTTTTCCTTTTAATCTAATGCATCTTCTCAGCTCCTCTCCTTGGATGGTTTGACCTAACCATTGATCGATCCCCTTGTTCCATCCATCGCAGAGTTACTATCGGGCAGACAATGGCGGCAACAGACTCTGGTGGTTCTAGTTGTGATTCATCCTCGGCCACGGTGGCGAGTCGGAGTGTAAGTCCTGCGGGGCGCGGGATCGATAGGAAGAAGAAGATGTATGGATGTGTTATTACCGCCCTACCATGCGTGGATGGAGCATGCGTTGATACATGGGTTTTGGCTTATAGATATGGGTCCTTTTTCACAAAAATCAGCGGATGTAGTCGTCTATATAAGAGTTTAACATACGGATCATAAAGTTGTAGCAACATTTTCTACTTCCTCCGTCCCAAAATAAGTGTCTCAACCTTAGTACTTTGTACTAGAGTTAGTACATGTTTCCAGTTAAGACTTATGCAATATCTTTTCTACAATGCATGAATGTCTTTCCCTCTATATTCGGTGTTAGTAAAAACAGTCGCAGCTGAGCAGAGCATACGCACACCGCGGATTCAAACACAACTACCCACATGTTTGGCTTAATCGAAGAAAACTCATTTTTCTATCTAAATAAAACCGTTGGTAAGCGCCATCCAGTTGATTCTTGGATCAACCGTCTTGCGAGCTTTTCGAATGGGACGCACACACCCTTTGATTTTTTTTATCTCTACTCGGTTCTATCTCTCCCTCTTCTCTCCCCCAACCCATCGCAACGTTCATGTGTTCACAACTCCCATGTCGCCATCTCCTATCCCGATGTGTCGCAGCTGACATGAAAGGAGATCATAATATATAGTTGAAACCTTAATGAAACTACAACAAAAACATGTGCATATCTATCATGATAATGCTTTTGTATTACATATACATTCAGAAGGAGATGCCAAGGTGAACCAAGACATTACATATACATTCTTATAAGTATAATGCAGCATGCGCAAGCATTCATCCTCCCGTTAAAAATCTTTCATGAAAGTGATTTGGCGTCTAACTGTACAACAAATCATGCATACACCAATCCAACAACATATATGTTCCTCAAAAATTGAAATAAAAAACATTACACAAAATTGGATCACCCCATAAATTAGAAGTGGATGTTATGAATCGGTCAACACAAGAAGAGAACTAGAGTTAGACAAACAAATGACACCCAAATGGCCTACAAGCGGGTAGTAGCTGGTAGAAGGATTCTAAGACAACACAGTCTCTTCCCTTCTCGAGAGAAAGGAGGTAGAGAAGCGATGACATCTCCCCCCCTTGGTGAACACTAGTTGGTATATACAATGCAAGAAACCGTGAAACAACCACGAAAGATCACAATACATGAAAGTGGCCATTGTTGTTGGTGAAGCCAAATAGATGACACCGTTCGTCGAAAGATAGGTCATAGATGCTATTCTTTTTTTCTTTGTTGCGGGCAAACTTTGTATTGCTCAATCACCTTCGGGCTAACATTCTTCGTTACAAAGATCAGTTGTATTGGCAGGACCAGATATAAACCAAACATTAGTTCTACCCTCAACATTAGCATAATTTGCTAATGAGTGACTAACTGCATTCTGACTATGGTTTACATGAGTATTACAAGTCTGATGATAACACATTACTGTCTTACCTCAAGCACTAAAGAAGAGTAGATAGACCCGTCATTGTCGCTATTCTGGATCATATTCAGTTCTTCCAGCGCATAGCACTTCACACCATTCTTTTGAGCGTGAACAGCAGGTGCTCTGCCTTTGCATTATAGAAGAGGGAAAATGGTCCAGTTAATAGGGAAACCGGACCCGAAAACCATACAACGCGCGGTTAATATGGGAAACCGACAAAAAACACACCCAACAACTCATGGCACATCATCTGTGCCGGAAACAAGAGCCCCCAGACCTAGGAACGGAGGCCATGCCTTGTATCCAACAAAGACGAACTCCGCAGACACCCACAAACTCTCTATAATGGCAGCACATCGAAGTGCACCCTCACAACAGAAGTGGTCAAGCATTGGCCTGAACTAATGTGCGCACCGCCTCGATCGCCTTGGGCGTGTGTTCCTTCTTGTACATCTGCAGATAGTGTTGCATCTTCTCATTCAAGTCTTCCTCAGATGCTTTTCCTTTGCTCTTGAGTGTTGGAACCTCTCCAAAGGCCTCTGCCCGCCTATACTCTGCGCGCTTGGCTACAGGAATGTCGCAATCTTTGTTTTTCTTATCCAAACGGCAGCTTCGTCGCTCTAAGAGAGAAGGGGCAGCCTCTCCCACCTGCAAAACTTGCGGCGAGCTCGACACAGTGAGAGAAAGCTCTTCGAGGAACTCCCCCACGGAGAGGAGGCTCTCCCAAGAGGCTCATCTGCATCCATCTGGATCATCTCCTTTGAAGGCTTCCCGGTGCAAGGAGCACTGGAAACCTTCGGCTCCTCCAGTGTCGACTGCTCAACAGGCTCCACCTCAGACATAACCATGTCAAAACAAGAAGACACCTTGGCCCGCTCCTCCATGCCTTGACTCACCATCCCGGGTAGTACAGAAGAGTCAGGAGGATCATCCTCAAGCATGACCTTTTCCAAGGCAGGCGGATCATCAACGGACTGAGTCTTCTCACTCAACTCAGCTGAGCAGCCAGCCACAACAAGCGCACTGCAATCCTGACCAACGGCCACAGCAGGAGGAGAAGATTCAACATTGGCAAAGTGTTGGCTGCCCCCGATAGCTTCCATAGGTTCCCATAGGCTTGAGACTTGAGCAGTCCAACTCTCCACAGCAGCAACCAAGTCTTGAAGAGGCTTGAACAGCACCTCAAGACGAGCAGCGAACAAGGCCTGTAGCTCAGCGCCGAGTGCCTCCGACTGAGCTGCAAGGAGAGGCCGCAAGGGCTCCAAAATAGCAGAAGGCACGCCGGGGTCAGCCGTCGGCACGACACCATGAGTCGCAGGGTTGTCTTGATGAGAAACCATCGAAGCCCAAGTGTGACCAGGTCGATGAAGTGGGGCTGGAGGCGATCTGCTGCAGGGGGAGGCCGCTGACGAGGCCCGGTAGGTGCGAGGGGGGGACGTCGAGGTTCTGAATCGGCAGGATGCCGTGCCAAGCAGTCCCGCTTGTGATGGCCGGAGTGGCCACATCCCAAGCACCGGACAGGGCCGCGGCAGCCCGCGACGAAGTGGTCCGACGCCAAGCACCGAAAGTAGAGGCCGAAAGTCCTCTGCTTGAAAGTGCGAGGCAGTCCAACATCCTTCCTGGGAGGGGGAGCAGCCACCTTCTTCATGCTCGGGCGGCGCCATCTCCCAACCTCCACCCAAGCCGGGGCAGCCGGGGCCAGAGCGGCGGGCGCCGGAGTCGGAGCCGCAGGGGACAGAGCGGCCAGGTCCGGGGCGGCCGGGGCCAGAGCGGCGGGCGTCGGGGTCGGAGCCGCAAGGGCTGGAGCGGCCGGCGCCGGTGCCGGAGTAGCAGGGGCTGGAGCGGCCGGCGCCGGTGCCGGAGTAGCAGGGGCTGGAGTGGCCGGCGCCGGGGCCGGAGCAGTAGGGGCGAAAAGAGGCCTACATCCGGGGCCGGCGCTGGGTTGGGATCCGGGTCAGGGCCTTCATCCCCGACCGGGCTAGGAGGGGGAGGGGGAGGGGCGGTGGGGCTATGGGGGCCACGGGCGAGAGCGGCGGAGGGGGCTGCACGGTGGCGGCGGCGGCGGCCGCCAGCGGAGTCGCGGGAGGCTAGGGTTTGTCGCTTGAATTTAAAATCTTGAGACAGTGCAGAGATGTACTTCACACCATTCCAAAGCAAGAGAGACACCTTCCATGCACGCACATAATTAACTTGGCTTCCAAAGCCTGTTTGCAGGAGAAAAGTTGGCTGACATGAAGAAAATATAATGGCCCATAAATCATCTCTAAGAACAATGCCTGCACCCTCTTGATTTGTGGAAGCAAAGGATCCATCAGTATTAAACTTCACCCATCCCATGGGAGGAAGGTGCCATTTCTGGCAGAAATCACATATTTGACCTGAGGCCGAAATCAAATCACAAACTGACCTGCTCTCAAAAAAATTTCACCCTGCTGACCCTTTAGTGTGGCGCCCGACAGCTAGGCGCCGCACCCTACTGTGCAGCACCCTTCCCTTAGGCGTTGCACCTCCTGCCAGCGTGGCAGCCTGAGGCCAGGCGCAGCCCCACAGGCAGCTATGCAGCGCCTAAGCCTTTGGCGCCACACTTGTAATGTACAGCGGCCGTGTTTTAGGCGCTGCACTGTCTGTGTGCCACTTAGGGTGGCCCCACCCTCTCTCCCCTCCCACCCCCACCCCACACACCCCCACCCCACCCAAACCCTTAGCCTTGCGCCCCTCCTCTCTTCCCCTCTCCCCCCCTCTCAAATCCTTATAAAATCTTGCAAATCCGGAGTATTTGACTGTGGATTTCGAAGCCAACCCCTCCCTTAAGGTAATCTCCTCCGATCCCCTCATTTTCATCCATAGGAATTGTCACATTTGCTCAAATCTTGCTAGTTTGGGGAAACCCTAGTTTTTGCTTGGATTTGGAAATTTGTGTTGAATCATGTTATGTTTCTTTGGTAATTTGGTATGGTAAGGCTTTCATAGTATGCTAGGGTTAGGGTTATGTGTGTTTGATGTTGGTGTTAGGGTTATGCTGTGGTTAGGGTTGTGGTTATTGTTAAGTGGGGGTTAGGGTTATTAATTCATATATATGTTAGGGCATATGTATTTTGTGCAAGTATTTTTGTTAAGTACTTATTTGATATATGTGTGTCTTTGATTATTGTAGGGATGGGAAGAACATGTGTTTATGTTCATCATGTGGATAAAGAGGCCTTTGTGAAAGGCAATGTTGAGCCGGACCCGGATGAGCTTGACATGGTGTTTGAGAGTAGTCCTAGCTATGCGGAGCTCTTGGAACAAGTGAGGAATGATTTGAATTGGATGGACGAAAGTGACGTTGTTGAGTTCGAGGGAAGGCATAATGTTGGTTTTGGAATGCACATCCGTTGGAAGACAATGCATGTGAACTTCGAGCAACGTTGGGTTGCATACGAGGAGACGGTTGCCAAATCTCTAGACAAGGCTCTTGAGTTATTTGCCTCCAAGAAGGTTGAGTCTACTTTGAATTTGGACTTGAACCGGAACCCCTCCCCGTTGGTTGATAGCACTCCCCCACCAATGAACCAAGATCAAATGAGTGAACCTCATTTCACGCAACAAGATTGGCCAACATTGAGCCCGACTCCAAACAACCAAAATGAAGCTTTTGAAGAGGAGAATGATGAGTACGAGGAGGATGACAACGAAGTTGATCTCCATGACAACAATGTGGGTGATCTCGACCAATATCATGTGCAAGAGACAATGGACCAATCCATCCCTTTTTCCCGTGCATATGCATCGGACTCCGATGACGATGGTCCCGATGAAGAAGTTGATGAGGAGGGGTTCACGCCCAAGGAGGCCCAAGCATTCAAGAAGGTATTCAGGCGAGATCACAAGACATCATTGTTCAAGGATCTTAGTCTTGCGGATGAAGCCATTGTGGATGGTGGCAAATGCATATCTCTTGGAGCTAGGCCAAGTTCTCACCGTGATTTGGAAGACGGCAAGAACGGGATATATCCCGGTTGTGAGTTTCAATCCTTCTTGGAATTGAAGATGTGGCTCGACAACTACTCGGTTACGCATTATCGTCCACATAAAGTGGCCAACTCGGACGTCAAAGTGTGTTACACGGTCAAATGTGAAGTGCCAACATGTCCATGGATTGTGCGTGCAAGGCCATGGAAAGGAGGTCCCACTTGGCGCATAATGAGTTGTCGACCAACTCACATGTGCCGGCACAAGAATGCGGATGGCAAGCTTGTGTACCAACAACACAGACAACTCACGTCCGATTTCATTGCTTATAGGTTATCCAACCAAATATCCACACTTCCAATAATGAGCATCAAGAGTGTCATTGACCTTGTGAAAGCCATCTTTCATTACAAGGTCAAGTACGGCAAGGCATGGAAGGCGAAGCAAGCCGCATTCAAGATGTTGTATGGCAATTGGGAGGAAGCATACAACCAACTCCCTAGGTTGTTGTTAGCTATGGTCGCCGCAAACCCAGGCATGGTTCACGTGGTTGAGCCTCATGGTCACCAAACATTGATTCACAACGGGAGGACCGTCCGAGTATTTGGCCATGCATTTTGGGCCTTTGAGCAATGCGTCGGGGCTTTTGAGCATTGTCGGCCCGTCATCCCCATTGATGGCACGTTCTTGACGGGACAATACAAGGGCACTTTATTGGTTGTAGTAGCAAGTGATGCCAATAACCGGGTGTTGCCTTTGGCTTTCGCTTTGGTTGAGGCGGAGAACAATGATAACTGGGAGTGGTTCTTGCGTCAACTGAGAACAAGGGTATTACCGGCTAAAAGGGAAATCTGTGTCATATCGGATCGCCATCCAGGAATTCTAAATGCGATGGTGGTTGACATTCCCGGACATACAAAGTTGCACCATCGATGGTGCATGAGGCACTTTTGTGCAAACTTCTATAGGGCATGTGGTATCAAGGAGTTGGCCGATGATCTTCAGGATTGTTGTCTCGCTTTCACCAACAAGCGGTTTGCCACATTGTTCAATGCATTGCTCAGACACAAGAAACTTAGGCACTACACAACAGAATGCAGCGCCTAGCCCTTAGGCACTGCACACCGGCTTAGCAAATTTTGGGGTGGAAAAGCTACTGGAATGCTTCTGGTGCTCTCTGGACTGGCATGTCCAGGTGTGCAGCGCCTAAGGGCAAGGCGCTGCACTATGTAGTGTGGCGCCTTGCCCTTAGGCGCTGCACACCTGGACATTTATTAGGCTGCACCAACTCCCTCCAACCCATCCCCACCCCACACACCCCCACCCTCCACACAAACCCGAAGCTCAGTGCCTCCCCTATGCCCTCTTCTCTCCCCCTCTCAAATCCTTCTCAGATCCGGAGTATTTGACCGTGGATTTCGAAGCCAACCCGTCCCTTAAGGCAATCTCCTCCGATCCCCTCGTTTTCATCCATAGGAATTGTCACCCTAGTTTGGGGAAACCCTAGTTTTGCTTGGATTTGGAAATTTGTGTTGAATCATGTTATGTTTCTTTGCTAAGTTGGTATGGTTAGGCTTTCATAGTATGCTAGGGTTAGGGTTATGTGTGTTTGATGTTGGTGTTAGGGTTATGTTATGGTTAGGGTTGTGGTTATTGTTAAGTGGGGGTTAGGTTAACCAATAATTCTCAGTTTTGTAGGCATGGCTTCATCCGGTTCCATGAAGAGGCCACTGTGTGCTAACCAAGAAGACATGTCGAACAAGTGGGAGGATGCATCTTTGGACAAGGTGAAGGAGAAAGATGTCAACATCTCGCCATGTTGGTGTGGAGATGTTTGCAAGGTTAAGGTGTCCACTGACCGAAAGAAAGCATGGACGGAAGGGCGGTGATATTTTGTATGCTCGAACTATGCTTATGATCGTGCACTTCCAACTAACGCCTATGACCAACCACCGGTAAGCTCGAGAAGTAAAATGTTACTCTCAAATGTGTGTCAACACTAACAACAAATTTTTATGCAGTCACCGCCTCCTCTATGCAAGTACTTCACGTGGATAGATCTTGAAATGCCAGAAGATGTCAAAAAGGACCAATACCAAGATTGTGTTAGGCGGCAATGGCGGTTCGAAGAATCGTTTCGACGAGGCTTGGAGGAAGAGCGTCGTCGGAAGGAGAGGATGGAGTGGAAGAAACGAGAGGAGGAGAGGGCATGCCAAGCGAAACTTGCTCGTGAGGAGGAGAGGGCAAGAAAGCTTGCAAACGCTCGCGAGGTGCAAGAGGAGGACTCGGCACGTGACAAGAAGGGGGAATGGCCTCGCTCTACTCAGTAGGGACTTCGCTTCGGTGCACTCGGCGTCAACTATCTTCTAATGAATGTGTCGTGAACTTGTGAGGGCATGTGAGATGTTGGTGAACTATCTTCTAGGGCAAGCTACCATTTGTCATTTGTAATGAATGTGTCGTGAACCATGTCGTAGTAATGTTTGAATTGTCTTAAGTTATGAAATCGTCGGCATAAAATTTTTCTTTGTTCAAATTGCTGTGATGCTGCAGTCATTGTAAGTATTATGGATGGTCAGTGCTGCAAGCCTTCTGTGGCTCTCTGGATAGCCATGGCCAGTTGAGCAACGCCTATGGGAAGGGCGTTGCACTGTATAGTGCAGCGCCTAAGCGTTGGGCGCCACACAGTACAGTGCAGCACCTAACTGTTGGGCGCTGCAGTGCTGCTAAAAGCTAAACTGCAGAAACATATGCCATTTTGGCCTCATGCAGCAGCACTCACATAACTTGAACATCACTAAAAGTACTGTAAACTGCACATACTAAACAAAGAGAACTAATAACTTGAACATCACATCATTTAAGACAATTCAACATTACTTCAAGTTCGCAAACACAAATACCACACTAGTAAGAGTTCACCAACATATAACATAACCTCACAAGTTCATCAATCTAATGAAACGGCTACAAGAGAGCACTTCCATAGTAACAAACACAAGCACTAATGCCTTCCGCGTGTGTTCCTGGTGCCACGCCTGCAGGCAATCTTCTTCTTCCTAGGAGGACGAGCCTCCTCTTCCTGCACTTCCTCCTCCGCCTCATCATCCAAGCTAGCCATCCGCGAGGCCCCTACAACCACCTTTGGGTTGCCTCTGTTGTCATAGTCGTTGGGTGTGTACTGGCGTCTAGGTTGCCTAGGCTTGAACACATATGCGGACCGAGCTTGAGCATCCGCCAAAGTCATGCCATCATCAAGCTCATGGCCCTATCACACAATCAAACAATATGGTGAAGGCCGGTGTCGTAATCAAGTGAGAATCACATCTAAAGGATTAGTCAGACCTCTTGGTGACCACACCCTCATCATCCAGATAAGCATATGAGGAACTCACATCATCCCCCTGATGGTGAGATGAGGGGTCTAATGGTGTACCAGACCTAGAGGCAGACTGTTCATCATATTCAGGATCACGACAACCGA
This sequence comes from Triticum aestivum, assembly GCF_018294505.1. Classification (NCBI taxonomy): domain Eukaryota; kingdom Viridiplantae; phylum Streptophyta; class Magnoliopsida; order Poales; family Poaceae; genus Triticum; species Triticum aestivum. Next base: position 711,440,842 of record NC_057810.1, on the reverse strand, counting down.
GAAGATTCGATAACCGCCTTAACTTCTTGGCCTGACGCTGTAATATGAACAAGTGTATAAGATATCAAACTCCGCAACATAGACTGGCTCTCATAGTGAATGCGATATGTACCTTGAGGAATGCTCGTAGTGAACCATCATCATTGCCGTTTCCAACCGGTGTCTTCTCCAGAATAGACTGTCTCTCATCAGCTGCTTTCTTGATCTCGGTGCGCTGCGGATAAGAAAGAATGAATACATTAGCCGTTCAAACATGTGTAATACGGTCAACGGGATAGTAAAGAAGGGAACACTTTACCACATAGTTAATCACCGGAATAGTAGGGACTCCTTGCCCTTCCTTAACATCTCTGTTGTACTTCCCCTTTGCTAGATCCTCAAAGTTTACGGGTTCTTCAAGAATATCCTCATTATATGCTGGCGGACATATCTCAACTCGAGTAGTTTCAATAAACCATCATACGTAGTTATCAAAAGCAAGTGGGTTATGCTCACGAAGCGGGGCGCGTGCAGTGCTACGAGCTTGCTCCACACAAAGCTGGAAGCGGGTAACATACGGAGCATGATGCTTGTCCCAGTCCTTTATCTTCCGCTGCCTTCTCCTGTCCAACCTGCGTGGTACAAAACCAAACATTAGCACAATCAAAAGGAGTTCCGATGCTTAGTCAATACGCAGACATGCTCTCTTACCTATGAAGTGCTTTGTCCGTGTCCACCCAATCCGGCGGGTGAGGCTGGAACAGACCAAACTGACGATACACGCGATGTGGCAAATGAAACTCAACCGCCCAGTTGCATATCAGTGGGCACCGCATAAGCCAGAGATCCTTATCCCGCAAGCACATCGGGTTGAGCCGGAACTCCACGGTGTACCCCAAGCTCTCACCCGCGCCATATGGCTGCCATACCACCTATGAAATAGGGCAACAATGCAAATTTGATGACTATTTTTCAAGCAAGCATGAGAAAGGACTGAAGTAATGACCTCCTTACCTGCTCAGGCGTAATCGTGTCCAACTCGGCAATGTACTTTTGGTACATGAGATTGACATCGTTCGTCATCTCGGAAACCACATCGCACTTGTAAGCCCAAGTGGGGCGCCGTAATTCGTCTTGTTCATCGGCATACCAAGGATTAAACCTGACGCTCTTTGGGCGTCCAACAGGCAGACGCTCCCAGCTCCATACAGAAAGTAGAAGCAGATTACCACCAATGCCTGCACTATCTATGATCCTGCAACACGCATCGTCCAGCTGCATATGAAAGAAAAACAATGTTAACTTGACAGCAAACTTGCATTGCTAATGAAGAAATGAGTTGATCACAAAACAGACCAACTACCTGTCGGTACAAATAGGCAAGAGTCGCTGAACCCCAGCTCCATTTGCTATCGAAGACGGTCAACGCCTTCAGCCACATCCATGGAGCGTTCTTGCCAGTGGAGTCATGAAACAAAGTCCTCGACACAACATACCACATATACACACGAGCATGTGTTTGGATCACATCATCAGTGGCATCCGGAGGGCACGTCGCAAACTTATTTTGAATCCACATGAAAGCAGCTCCGGCTGCTTTCCTTTCCCTCTTCTTCTTCTCTTCTCCCTCCTCTACATCAGCCTCAGCCTCGGTAGGAGCCATACCGATAAGAGCAATCATCTGCTCGCGCCACCCATCAGAGTCGGTGCTCATACAGAGAGGCCTCCCGTCGATAGCAAGACCGGTGATCAACGAGGCATCCTCAAACGCCACGGTCATCTCCCCAGTCCGAAGATGGAAACTGTGCGTCTCCGGCCTCCACTGATCAACAAGAGCGGACACCAGTGGAGCGTTCAGATTCGGCGTGGACCGGCTGACCAACAGAATCCACGGGAGTAGTCCTGCCTGCTTGATGTACGGTGTGTACCGCTCATCGTAAGGCATGGCAGGACCAGAGACTCCGTGATACCAAATCTTCAGAGGTTCAAGCTTATGCAAAAAACAAGTAATGACAGATCTGAGAGGGATGGGGGGGGGACTAGATGAGGGCGCCGCCGCTGCTCTCTGTCCAGAGAGCGGAGAGGGAAAGAACTGCCTGGTCGGGCTGGGGCAACCGTGCTTAAGTCACTGTGCAGCGCCCGTGTTAGGCGCTGCACATTACAAGTGTGGTGCCTGTGGGGCCGCGCCAGGCCTTGGGCTGCCACGCTGGCAGGAGGTGCGACGCCTAAGGAAAGGACGCTGCATAGTAGGGTGCGGCGCCTAGCTGTCGGGCGTCACACTAAAGAGTCAGCAGAGTGAAATTTTTTCGAGAGCAGGTCAGTTGTGATTTAATTTCGATCTCAGGTCAAATATGTGATTTCTGTCGCCATTTCCACGACGTTGTTAGCACCGATGGCTTCAGAGCATGCAGAGATTGGGCCATAGAATCATAAGATACCACTACTTTTTCTTTGGCATGATCATGACCTGGCTGATGTGTAAGACCCAAAAGAGATTCCAGGTAACTACAGAGGAGATGGCGAGAAGCATCAACTGGGCTGCTTGTCAGGAACATACTGCGATCAATATCAATCAATATTTCGCATGTGATCCAGAGAAGACACTCTGCATAGCTGAGCCATTTCATTCCATAGGATTCCTGTCATGGAGCATGTACAAAAGAAGTGCACGTCAACATGCTTAAGAACTCGAAATTGGCGATGAGAGCAAGCAACATGTACAAAATTAGTTACCTAGGTCAAGCGGTCGTCGAACATTCTATACACTGTGTTTTCGTCGATCAGCACAAACTAGAGCGTATATTTTGACCGAGGCAGACCATAGGTGGCACGTTTTGTCAGTCAGCCCATATGAGATGGACCGGTCCAGCAGGAAATAGCAGAGGATTTTTCTCAAAAAGAAAAGGAAATAGCAGAGGAGTTTAGTTTTCTATTTCAAACTGAGCATAGCAAAGCCACAAAAGGCACGACACATGATAGAAGTCCAAGGCATGAAAAATCTTGGGGATGAATACAACATATTTCGTTCCATAAAAATACTCCCTCCGTCCCAAAATTTTTGTCTTAAATTTGTCTAAATACGGATGTATCTAGTTAAGTTTTTTTTTTGCGAGAAAATTTCCGATCTATTCATCTTCAATCATGGCAGTACAACGAATACCAGAAATAATAAAAATTACATCCAGATCCATAGACCACCTAGCGACGACTACCAGCACTGAAGCGAGCCGAAGGCGCGCCGCCTGTTGGGGATATACATAACAGGTAGGCCCACGAAGGGTCGAAATATCATGAAGCATGGGGCCCACACAACATGTGGGTCCAGGTCAATTTCATACAGACACACTATCCACTCGGACAAGCAGCATACTATCCACTCGACCAAGCAACATACCATCCACTCGGATGACGGCTCACCACTCGACCGTACGACTCACTCGGATATACGAAGACCAGCAGGCAGCAAGGCAGTCGGCATCTTTCTAATAGTGAGGGCTTAATAGTGGGCTGGCATTATGGCATTCATACCCCACTTTGTAACATAGGAGGTGAGGGGGTGGCGCACTCTATATAAGCCACCCCCCACCACTAGACAAGGGGGCTCTTCTTCCACCTCTCTCTCTTTTCACCATTAGTCTCAGGACTCAGCTCAGGCATGGGGATCCGTTCCTCTCTCTCACACACATTGTAATCTCCGGATATATACTCAGATAAAACAAAGCCTCTCCGGAGCACGAGACGTAGGGTTGTTATCTCCACCGTGAGAGGCCCGAACTCGCTAAAACCACCGTGTCACCCATATGCGTCTCGGTAGATCATGCTCCGTTATACTACCCCTATTCTATTGTCGGAATCGTTCCCACGACAGTTGGCGCCCACCATGGGGCATGGCGTCTATCGAACCATGATGCAAATGGGCTTTTCTCCAATCTTCAACAGCAAATCAACTACCATCGCCAGAGAAATTGGCCGCTAGAGCTCTACTCATCGCACCATTCGTACAAACAAAAGGACCAGGGAAGTATCCATTCGATCTAGTCTCTTTACAATACATTGTCTAACAATGAGTTCGTCTTTTCCTCCTGTAGGATCAGACGCACCCATGCATATCATGAAGCAGAGAAGAAGAGAAAAGAACAACTCGTTTCCCATATTTCTTGCCTTCTTCCGAGATCATCATCAACGGTGACCGCAAAATCGGCCATCGACGTGATCCGTCCTCGTCCTCACCGGCCTTGTGTCTGGCACCGTCGTTGAGTTCCTACACACGGTCACCGGTGCGGTCCGTCCCGTCGTCTTCGACGTCGTCCGCGAACGCTGTTGCTGCTGCTTCGTGCACGACCGCCTCGCATGCAGCGCGGTCGAGGAGGCGAAGGGATCAGACCCGTCTGATTCCCGGAGCAGTGAAGTGTTGTGCCGTGCTCGTCGGCCCGAGTCATGCTCACAGGCCTCAAGCCACGCACGCCTGCCCTGAGACATGCTCGTCTGCCAAGCGCCGCGCTCGCCCGCCTTGCGACACGCTCGTCAGGGCCGCCCCGTGGCACGCACGGGGCCGCCTCAAGACGCGCTTGCCGGCACTCGCTTGCATCGCCGGCTGCACGAGCCACCCGGCCGCCTGGGTCTTCTTCATCTGCGACGTCTACATCGGATGGTACGTTGCCTCCTACCCCATAACGTGGCCCTCTTAATCCTTCGTAAAGTGGCCTGGTAGTTTCCTCAAATTAATCGCCTGATTAAACGCCCATTAAATGAGGGTTTCCAGCACCAATTACCACAGCCGTTTAATGCTCCTTGCATGCATCCATACACTCCCGTATGGTTGTGCTAGTGCGTGCATGCACTCAATTGGCAAATGCACTTAACCCAATTGCGTGCCATGTGCCATTTACCATTTCTTTAAGATAAATATCTCATGAAGTGGCCAATTAGGCAAGGATTCCATTACCTAGTTAAGGTGATTGATTGCCTCCGCTTCTTCCGCAATTTAATGGCTTAATTGCGTACCTTTGGTTTTTCATGCTGATTAAATTTGTGCATGCATGCACAACCATCCATGATCTTTAGTCCTTGCAAAATAGCATCTGTGCAGGTCCACTTTAGTCCAGCAAAACAATATTTGTGGCTACTAACCTGCAGGGTCACTCGTCCGTCATGGCCCTCGGACAGCAGTTCATTCGGACCAACATTTTGTTTCAAGCGACTAACATCATATGCAGATTAACTCAGATGAATTTGCGTCCAGACGATTAATGTGGAGTGACTTGGACGCCTGCACGCCATCACTCTGTTGGACACATCTCCGTCACCTTAATTGACTCGACTGCTCCGTGTGTCGCCGCTCGATGAGACACTCGACCGCCCGTGCGTTGTTGTCTCTCGGATGCCCCGCGCATCGTCACTTCGCGGTCGCGTCTACATCACTGGACACCCCGCGCATCATCACTTGGCTGGATACGCATTTCTTCACTCGGCCACCTCGAGCATCCTCACTCGGCCATCCCGCACGTCACCACTCGGTTGTGCACGTCTTCATCACTTGGACGCTCCACGCGTCGCCTCTCGGTTGGTCACCTCATCACCACTCGGCCGCCCCGTGCGTCGCCACCAGGTTGGTCACCTCATAACCACTCGGCCGCTCCGCGGGATGAGTCTACTTCACTCGGTTGGTCACCTCGTCACCACTCGGCCGCCCCGCGCGTCGCCACTCGGTTGGTCACCTCATCACCACTCGGCCGCCCCGCGCGTCGCCACTCGGTTGGTCACCTCATCACCACTCGGCCGCCCCGCGCGTCGCCACTCGGTTGGTCACCTCATCACCACTCGGCCGCCCCGCGCGTCGCCACTCGGTGGTCACCTCATCACCACTCGGCCGCCCCGCGCGTCGCCACTCGGTTGGTCACCTCATCACCACTCGGCCGCCCCGCGCGTCGCCACTCGGTTGGTCACCTCATCACCACTCGGCCGCCCCGCGCGTCGCCACTCGGTTGGTCACCTCATCACCACTCGGCCGCCCCGCGCGTCGCCACTCGGTTGGTCACCTCATCACCACTCGGCCGCCCCGCGCGTCGCCACTCGGTTGGTCACCTCATCACCACTCGGCCGCCCCGCGCGTCGCCACTCGGTTGGTCACCTCATCACCACTCGGCCGCCCCGCGCGTCGCCACTCGGTTGGTCACCTCATCACCACTCGGCCGCCCCGCGCGTCGCCACTCGGTTGGTCACCTCATCACCACTCGGCCGCCCCGCGCGTCGCCACTCGGTTGGTCACCTCATCACCACTCGGCCGCCCCGCGCGTCGCCACTCGGTTGGTCACCTCATCACCACTCGGCCGCCCCGCGCGTCGCCACTCGGTTGGTCACCTCATCACCACTCGGCCGCCCCGCGCATCGCCACTCGGTTGGTCACCTCATCACCACTCGGCCGCCCCGCGCGTCGCCACTCGGTTGGTCACCTCATCACCACTCGGCCGCCCCGCGCGTCGCCACAGGTTGGTCACCTCATAACCACTTGGCCGCCCCGCGCGTCGCCATCGGTTGATCACCTCATCGCCACTCGGCCGCCCCGCGCGTCGCCAATCGGTTGGTCACCTCATAACCATTCGACCGCCCTGCGCGCCTTCAGACAGCTAAGTCATTTTACATTCTGTTATTTTCGTCTTCCCGAGCATTCCATAATTCACACATCAGGTTCACTCGGAGGCCACACCACCGAGTGTACCTCTACGCTCGACTGCTTATTTTCACATACTTGCTTAGTACTGGTTATGTGACTCCGAAGTCCAACTTCCTTTTTTTCGCATATATCATTCACGAACACCATGTGTCGTTCTTCATTTCGAGTTTGCATCGGTCCTCCGGGGCTGCAACTCAGTCAAAACACTACACTTCCGTTTTATTTTAGCCAGTATTCCAACAAGTTCAGTAGGATTTCTCGCTTCGACAAATGCGAACGAATCCTTCGCTCTTTTAAACTTTTGCTGGTCAACCAGCAAGCCCCTTGCACTCCCAGTGGGTGTCTATGGGTGTTATTCACACAAATCATTTCAGCACACATCAAATTTCCTCAAGAAATTATTGTGTTGACTTGTGCCATTTTTTACACAAGTTACCGCGATCACTCGACGGCCCTACGCGCCAACTTCATCGCTGCTCGGACTCGGTCTCCATACTGGTCCTAGCGCACCACAACACTGACTTTGTCGCCCTATTGATTTCAAACACGTCCGGCCAACCCCTCTATGGAATTCTCTTCATCGTATCAATGATCTAGACCTCGTCGGGCATGAGACAGATAAGTCCCTTTCATAATTAAACTTCACACTTCACTCTTTTGCGAGTTTGCTTCTTCCGAGCATCACTCGGAAGCTTCTCCTCATCTTTACCCAAATCCGACTCGATGAATTACAAATCATCCATTCAAAACTATATTTCTCATATTCCGACATGTCCGTTGTCGAAGCCTGTAGTATGCTCGGGGGCTACGCCGCACTCGGGGGCTGCATCTCATTTGGAATGACACTCTCCTAAGTGGTCGAGTACTTCATCACCAATCAGACCCTTCACTTCAACAAGTACATTCGATCCGTCACTCTGACAAATTTCATAATCACCCAGACACTCTGCGTGCCATCTTCGTTCCTACTCAAATTCAGTTGTCACACCGGTCTTGTTGCGCCACAGCCACACTACACCGACCTTGTCGCTACATCAGCTTCAAAAGCATCTGGCTAACTCCTTCAAGGACCATTTTTGCCACTCAGCTGGACACTTAGTCCTTCACTCGGCCGCCCCGCGCGTCGCCACTCGGTTTTGCACGTCTTCACCACTCGGCCGCCCCGCGCGTCGCCACTCGGTTGCGCACGTCTTCACCACTCGTCCGCCCCGCGCGTCTCCACTCGGTTGTGTGCGTCTTCACCACTCGGCCGCCCCGCGCATCGCCACGTGGTTCTGCACGTCTTCACCACTCGCCCGCCCCGCGCGGCGCCACTCGGTTTTGCACGTCTTCACCACTCGGCCGCCCCGCGTGTCGCCACTTGGTTATACACGTCCTCGCCCCTCGGCCGCCCCGCGCGTCACCATCAGTTGGACATGTCTTTACCTCTACACCCCCAGCACGGGAACGGCTAAGTTACTCATATGGTCAAACCTCATATCACACTCTGTAGCAAGCTTACCTCCTTCGAGCATCACTCGGGGGCTACGCGCGGCAGTTGGCCATGTCACCCTCAGGGGTTGCGCCTATTTGGTCAACCTGTTGATCACATCAAGATATTCTTCTGACCATACATGCTCGGTTCGCCGAAGATCTATAAGTGAAGCACGTCCACTTGGATAAATACCCCTTTTCATGCAAAAGGGTAAAAATGAAGCGCCATCGCTGAATCGTACAGGCGACCTTACTCATCGTTCGTACAACCACCTCGTTACGCATCCATCCGATTGATTCAATTCCAGACAAATATATTTGCCATGCCAACTGCATGGAGGTTTACCGAGAGACTTAAACCCTCTGCCAGACTCATCTAGTCCGACAGAGGCTCGGGGACTACACCCAGTGGGTGCACTCAGCGTGCCCCCACTGGAAGAGGACTCAGAAAGAAACATTTTGCTCGATGCAAACCCATCTCCAGTATTACTCAACCTCCGAGTCAGAGAAGAACAAGTTCGATCAGTATCAACAACAAAAAGACAGGCTCTAAGACTCCCGCCGACTGCCCGTAGTCGACAGCAGTCTCGGGGACTACACCCAGTGGGTGCACTCAGCGTGCCCCCACTGGAATGGTATCCACTCGGAACGGTCCGCCCAACCCGAGTGACGGCCAAACAACAACAAAAAGACAGGCTCTAAGACTCCCGCCGACTGCCCGCAGTCGACAGCAGTCTTGGGGACTACACCCAGTGGGTGCACTCAGCGCGCCCCCACTGGAATGGTATCCACTCGGAACGGTCCGCCCAACCCGAGTGACAGCCAAACAAAAAAGACACGTTCCAGGCGTGAAGAAATTCCGAGTAATCAGTTACTCGATGCAGGCCCAGCTCCAAATCACTCCAAAAAAATATTCTATAAGGCGAGTTTAACGCTCCTCCGTGGACCTGTTTTGAGCCTTCTTCTAGGACTCAAAGTGTGAAACTCACAAGTGTGGATCTAAAACCGACTCGTATTGACGTTCCTCCGGGATAAGAATGGCATCTCTCTAAGAGAACAGTCCATGTGTCAATCCGGTCACACAGATTTAATGACACACCCATACTCAGATCATGAGTTAAACCTCTCCCGAGAGATGAACGAATGTCACCAAGTTGCTCCTCAAAGACACTTACCTCGATTAGTCGGGAAGCATGGTGCCGGAATCCATTGAGATTTTGCTCAAACCTTGGTTGTCTGAAAGCACGGCGACATGTACCGAGTATTTCTGTAATCACTCGGACCAAATTGTGTCTTACACCAACTCGTTCTGCAAAATCGCAATCGATTCGGGGGCTAATGTTGGGGATATACATAACAGGTAGGCCCACGAAGGGTCGAAATATCATGAAGCATGGGGCCCACACAACATGTGGGTCCAGGTCAATTTCATACAGACACACTATCCACTCGGACAAGCAGCATACTATCCACTCGACCAAGCAACATACCATCCACTCGGATGACGGCTCACCACTCGACCGTACGACTCACTCGGATATACGAAGACCAGCAGGCAGCAAGGCAGTCGGCATTTTTCTAATAGTGAGGGCTTAATAGCAGGCTGGCATTATGGCATTCATACCCCACTTTGTAACATAGGAGGTGAGGGGGTGGCGCACTCTATATAAGCCACCCCCCACCACTAGACAAGGGGGCTCTTCTTCCACCTCTCTCTCTTTTCACCATTAGTCTCAGGACTCAGCTCAGGCATGGGGATCCGTTCCTCTCTCTCACACACATTGTAATCTCCGGATATATACTCAGATAAAACAAAGCCTCTCCGGAGCACGAGACGTAGGGTTGTTATCTCCACCGTGAGAGGCCCGAACTCGCTAAAACCACCGTGTCACCCATATGCGTCTCGGTAGATCATGCTCCGTTATACTACCCCTATTCTATTGTCGGAATCGTTCCCACGACACCGCCGTCATCGCCCCTCTAGTTAAGTTTTAGTGTTAGATACATCCATATCTAGACAAATCTAAGACAAGAATTTGAGACGGAGGGCGTAGGTCTGTATGATTTTTTATTTATTGAATTGACGTGTCCATACTTTAAATTTGTCTGCGCTTGTCACTGCACGAAAATTCAACTATATATAGTAGGAATAGAGGGGAGAAAGAAAAACAAAAGTACTCCCTCCATTCACAATATAAAATATTTTGAATATCTTAATATGGACTACATGCATATTAAAATGAATGAACAAATACACTAAAACGTGTCTATATACATATGATTCGGAAAAATTTATAACATATTATATTTGTGAACGAACGGAGTTTTTCAAGTCTGACGCTAAGTGATCCAATTCTTGTACGATGGGCAATCTAGTGGTGGGGTGCACTTTAATCCTAGAAGAACCTTGCTATACGTATGATAAATTCGTGTCGAACACTCCATACGATTAGAGACAGCCATAGATAATTCAGTTTGTGGGCCCTAGTATTTAAAGATGATCCCAGTCTGATCGTACTGTTGTCCGACGAGAAGGCATCATACGCAGAGTAGTTTCGATCCTAGAACACTGGGTGCACTTTAATCCTAGAACACTGCTATACACAGTGGCGTAGCTAGGGGGTGGCCAGGGTGGTCCATGGACCACCCTAAAATTTCCCCATAGCTTCTATATAGTGTAGTAAAAATATATTTCTTTGAAAATAAATAAACTTACGTAAATATTTATATTGATGGATCACCTTGGCTTATTAGGCTGGCTACGCCATTGGCTATACAAACAACAATCTTCTGCCTGATTTTCACACGATGGGTTGAATCAGCCATTAGATTGAAACATTTTGCTAATCACCGCCGCTCATAGTAGGTATCGTGCCCGAATTGTATGTGGACCGTCGTGTGTAGAGCACTTCCCTTAATCTCACCTATGCACGGTTAAAATTGCCAATGTCGGACGAGAATCATACCTAAGGGGTGGTGTCGTATGTATAGCAGAGTTCAAAGAAAAAACATAGTATGTATCACAACTAGTAGTATCACATTTAGCGTTTGTGGCTCCAGCGCTTGCAGATAAAAAACAGAGGGCGCGTGCGTTCTAATCGGACAACTCATGAGACGGCTGATCCTAGAATCAGCTGGCCGACGTTTAGCACCGGTTTTATTTTGCCTGAATTCTTAATCGTGCACGCGCACGATTTAGTCGAACCGAGCGGCCGCGCGCTAGACGACAGGTGGCTGTTAGAAACGCCCACTCCGATCCCTTCGATCTCTCTCTCGCCGCTCTGAAAAAAAGCGCCTTATCCAGTCTGCCATCTCTCTCGCCGCTCTGAAAAAAAGACGGAGGTCGATGCCGGCATCGACGCCTTAGGGTCAAAGGTAGAGGCGGCAGAGCGACGGAGTGCGGCGAGTAGGTCGCCCGTGGGGCTGGAGCAGAAGCAACGCCGCCGCCGCCCTCTCCCCTTTTTCTCAGAGCCAGAGAGATGCCGCTGGCGTCGTCGTTGTGGATGGCGGTTTCGTGGTGGTTGTCGAGGTACCTGCTACCTCATCATGTTAAGGGTCACCTGTAAGCAGTAACATGGGCAACTGCCATGGCGCTCGAGCGTCAACAAGGATCGATCGTCAACGCTGTAGTACTCTTTGGATCACACCCGTAGGTGTCCTTCTCTTTGGATCTTGCTCATTGTTGTTAACTACACCGATTAGGCCTCACCTAATTCAGCTTCTTTGAATAGATGCTCTCCTAGATCCACCATCTCTCCGCGACCTCAACATCAACTGGAGCCGCGTGCTTTGATGTGCGTGTGCGTGAATTGATCCATGCATCGTGTGCCTTGTCGTTGTGTGCTTTATCCGTGTGCGTTGTTCGGCCGATGGTGCGTTGCTTAGTAACATTTGTGGAGGATAGTACTAAGAGTGTAGGAGGTTACCGCCACCAGGCTGGATCCGTCCCTTTTTTATTGAATGAAAATACACATCCATATTCATCTATGTTTGTGCTCAATTGGCTTGTAATGTAGACTACTTGCACACACATTGATGTTTAGTTGGCTTGTAATGTAGTCTAATTGCACACACACGTTAATATTTAGTTGGCAGGAAGACTAGTTGCATACACATTGATGTTTAGTTGACAGGAAGACTAGTCGCATACACATTGATATTTAGTTGGTTTGTAATGTAGTCTAGTTGCACACACATTGATGTTTAGTTGGAGGAAGACTAGTTGCACACACATATGCTCAGTTGGCTTCTAATTTAGTCTAGTTGCACACACATTGATATTTAGTTGGCAGGACACTAGTTGCACATGCATGCGCAATTGACACGACAATGTAGTCTAGTTGCACACATGTTGATGTTTAGTTGGCAGGACTATTGACACATACATATGCTCAGTTGCCGCGGTAATGTTGCACACTCATTGATGTTTAGTTGGCAAGACTAGTTACACACATATATGCTCAGTTGCCGTGACAATATAGTCTAGTTGCGCACATGTTGATATTTAGTTGCAGGGCTATTGGCACACACATATGCTCAGTTGGTGCGGCAATATAGTCTAGTTGCACACACATTAATGTTTAGTTGGCAGAAAGAATAGTTCGTCGAAACATCCCCATGCGGGGTCAATTTTTGAAGAGCACATTGCGAGGGTTTCAACGAGAAAAACGAATCTGAATTTTGACACGTGGTTTAAAAGACATGTCTTTTATAATTTTAAAAAACCAAAAATTAATGCACAAAGGACGAACACGAGGAACACTAATTTAGCGGCATGCAAACATTCATCACGTGAGAAGAGACCACATAAAATGATTAATTAATAATGTCCTTTTAGCATTTTTGAATTACAGTAATTTTACCTTTTTAGTATATGGTAGGGACCAGACGTGCTGCTTTTTCTGGGACCAGGGCCGGCCACTCGTGAGCGCTAGCGAGCCCTTAGCCGCCAGCTAGATGCGTCCCTTATTTTGATGTTTAAGCCAAACTCATGGGTAGCTGTGGTTGGATGCACGATGTGTTCCGCTCAGTTGTCACTGGTTTTACTGACGCCGAATACAGGGTGGGGCTTCCCATCAAAAAAGAAAAAATGTTGCATAAGTCTTAATGAGCGAGTGGCTATTGCGCTCTTCAAAGTCTTGTATGGCGAGGGCATTTGCAGGTGTTGTTTTTCTTTGCTGTTGGTTCAGTGCAATTTTCAATCACCGATGGGCAGCGTACAATCAGAGAAAGAAGAAGACTAGTATGCTTTTTATTGTAATTTTATTTTTTACTGGTCGTTCTACGTCCAGTTGTCTATCCATTATACTGGCCTTTGTTTTCCTTCATGATAATCAGATTTAAGATGCCTTTGGGTGTCTTTATTCAAAAAAAAAAAACGTGGAAAATGCCGCTACAATTTTTTGTCGGTATATTATACTCTGCTACATCACTACGTGCGCTACACGTATGTACTTACTTCTTATTTAAAGCTAAATATAAACATGACCCAGATCTCTCTAAATCAAAACACATGCATCCATTCCATCATCTTCTTCTTATCGACGATTCTACGGCCCGGAAGGCTTGGAAGACCCGAGGAGGAATCCCATGAAGAACCACCACCATCCGTTGCACTCGTTGTCTGCCCGATGATAATAATGACTCTGCGATGGATCAAGGAGATTCTCCCCTGTTCCTCCCTCTCTCTCTCTCCAGATTCTTCTTTTCCCCTCTTCTTACTTCCTTTCTTTGATTCTCAGCTTCTTTTCTTTGCCATCTCCATTCTCCCGGTTGTTCTTTCCTTCTCTGGTTGCTTTTCTCGCCTCCTCTTGACTTTTCCCCTTTTGCTAGTTCGTGTTTGAGATGGAAAGACAAAGGGATATGCAGGAGGCAGATTTGGGAGGAGAGGAAGTGAATAGGGCTTCCATGGTCCATCCTCGGGCCGAAAGACCTGATCCTGGGATTGAGATCAATACGCAAGCGCTATCAATCCATGAGCCACAGATCTTTCATGTTCAAGCGGGGCAGCAGATGCAAGAACAGGGTCAAGATGCAGAGTTTAATATTCTTATGAAGCTTGCAGCTACAGGAGGTACAGTTAGAGTTCTTTCTCTTCAAGCAGTACAACAATCTATGGCTAGAGCATGGAGAGACAACTATTATGGAATCTCACAGCTATCAAGATACATCTTTGTTGCACATTTTCGCTCCTTGGAAGCTGCTATGTTTGTAATTACCCGTCAGCCGTGGAGTATGGGTTCAGACAACTTCTTGATTGAGTGGATGGATCTGGAGGATCGTGGCAAAAATATTCAGGATTACAAGTTTGATACTATTTATGTGACCATCCGTGTTTATGGAATTCCTATGAGGTTTAGGTCTCAAGATCTTCTAGTCAATATTTTACAGTGTTGGTCAGCTTTCTGAATTTCATCCCTTAAGTCAGTCCATGATCTCTGCAAGGCAGGAGTATATGTGGGGCACCATCAGGGCTAAGGTCAGAAAACCAGTTAGAGATAAAGTTTGGGTTTCCTTTGCTAAGGATTCTGCTGGTTGGGCTTATTTGTTCTATGAGAGGATTGGTAGGATTTGCACTTTTTGTGGAGTTATGTTCCATAGTGTCCAACACTGTACTGCTAGAAACAGTTTGCTTATGTCAAGAAGCAGATTGCAGATTTCTTTGGAGCAAATTTCGCCAAATAGGTTTGGCCAATGGATAACTAGTGTGGGGCTGATTCCTGGACATTCAGGAGCTAATTTCCAGGAAGATTTGACTTCATTCTCTTCCTTTCTTAACCCACAGTTAGCCAGATTACAGAAGCAATTCATGGAGGATTCTAAAGGAAAAGATAAGGTGTCAGAAGGAGTTCAAGATAATGATAATTACAAAAAATTATCTCTCAAGGAAATTAATGAGCACATTAGAAGAATGGAAGGGCCAAGCTCATCAACAAATCCTGAGTTGCAGATCGCTCAAAAGCAGAATGTATCTAATATAGTTATACCTTCATCTTCAGTATCAGATTTGGGCCATCAGACTTCCCCAAACAATCAACTGCTTCTGGGTCAGGGATGTACTAGGACTCAACATCCTCCAGCTATACCTTTGTCTTCATCATTACATACCTCTTGTCAGCATGATCTTGCAAATCTTCTTCCTCATTCAAATATTTCTAATGTTCCAACTCAGTCTGCTGCTCACATCACTCAGGCTCCCCCTATCTCTGCTATTCATGCAACTTTGATAGACAAACATCTTAGTGGGAGTACAAATATTAATCCCATTCATACCCGCATAGTTTCTTCATCTCCCCCTTCACCTCTCAGATCCAATCCCAAGAGGCCGTCCGAGTCGTTGCTTGGTGTTCCCCTTCCTCCGGCGAAGAAAGTGATTCCTCATGGTGCGCGGGAGAATTCAGATAAGATTCCTGGGTCAGCCGCCCTCAGTCCCATTCCCAACTCTGGTTCCCAAGCTTTACAAAGTTCAAGCCTTCTTGGAGCGCCTCCTTCCAGGCCACTTCTTCTTGGTCAGCCATCTCCAGCTGGTGGTTTGGGGTCTGCCTTAGAGGCTTTTGCTGGTGATGGTGTCCAACCTGCTTGAAGCACTCACAGTGAAGAACCAATGTCTGGCAACGCGGTTCCTGGACCTACTACTTCTCAAGGGAGCCGCCTTCGGTCTGGAGGTAGCAGATGGGACATTCCTCCAGCTGGGGGATCTCGTGGTATGCGTTCCCATCCTCACGGGGTTCTTCGCTATCGTCCTGGTTCTTCCACCTGGAAGCGTGACAGCAGCACCATTCAAATGGGTAGTACCATTAATTTGACTGGAATCAAAGGAAAGAATTTGGGAAGCATGGATTTAGACACCAATGTTGTAAAAGGCGGATCAGCTATGGCCTTTGGCCAAGAGAAAGGAGGAAATTATGATCCATGGCCCTTGCGATCTCCTTCGCAGGCTGTCAGTACAGGTACAGTTAGTGCCCGCCAAGAGGCTTTCTCTCCTGCTGCCATTGATCGCCTCCACCACATGGATTTCGATGTTGGTCAAGATATGTGTGGTTCCGAAGCTCAAAGAACAATGGAGAATCTGAATGACTTTAATAACTCTTGCCAAGGGGACAAAGCGGCTTTCAGGAATGATCAGTTGGGAGAAGACATGGAGTTTGACTCTGAAGCAGAAAAGAACATGACTGATTCTTTTTCTCGGGCAGCGGCGCATGGCCCTAACGCGCCTCGGGCGCCATGAAAGCCATAGCTTGGAATTGTCGAGGTATGGGTCGGGACCTCGGCAATGATCGTATGTTGTTCCTGGCTAATCTGATCCGTTCTACTAAAGCTCAGGTAACCTTTATTTCTGAAATTAAATCTTCCAAGGTTCGATCGGTGGATCTTGTTAATAGATTTGATATGGCTAACAGCTTTGTTGGTCCTTCTAGAGGTGCTTCTGGAGGACTCTGGCTTATGTGGAATGACGATATTAAAGTTTCTGTTCATAGCGCCTCTTTTCACTATATCCTAGCAAATGTAGTTCATCAAGCATCGGGTGTTCACTTCTGTTTGATTTGTATATATGGTGACCCCTATCATAAGCAGACTAGTACTATTTGGAGTCAAGTTTCTACTTTTGTGTATGATAATCTGGGCAAGCCCATGATGTGTATGGGAGACCTTAATGATATCTTGTATGATACTGATGGTTGCAATGGTAGTGTAAATTATTACCGTATGTCGTCTTTTCGGTCTCTTGTTAAAAACTGTGGGTTTTTGATATTGGTTTTAGTGGACCTGCGTGCACTTGGCGTAATAGGCAGCACACTGCTAATCCTATTTACAGACGCTTGGATAGATGTCTTGTTAATTCTGATTGGCGTGCACATTTTCCTAATACGAAAGTTCTCAATTTGCCTATCATTCTGAGTGATCATGCTCCCATTCTTATTTCCACAGATGGTAACTTTGTTAAGCCAAGGCAAATGTTTAAATTTGAAAATTGGTGGTTGCTTGAAAAAGATTTTAGTAACTTTGCTAGATCTGCCTGGAATAATAGTGCATCTGCTTCTTTTGTAGCAAAATCTTCTTCTTTGGCAGGTTCCTTAAAAAATGGTGTAAAATGAAAAAGCCCTTCCAGCAAGAACTTTTGGAATTAGAGACTAGCATCAATCAGATTCAGCAGCTACCACTGCACCAGCAAGATCATAACTTGGAAAACTCTCTTATTCTCAGATATGAGCACACCCTCTCTAAACTTAATCAATTTTACAAACAGAGAAGCAAGAAGGGTTGGGCCATTGGGGGTGATCGTAACACTAAGTTTTTTCATCAGGCTGTGATCAAAAGAAGGAAAAGGAATACTATTTGTTCAATTAAAGATGAGAATGATGTGTTGCACTTCAAGCCTAGTTCTATTACTAATACTTTTGTCAATTATTTTAGATACATCTTCTCCTCAACAAATGTTAACATTGGAAAACCTTTTCTCACCACTCATTTACCTGAGAACTCTTTAGATCCCACTTATTCTATTCCTGATAAACATGAAGTCTTGCAGATTTTGAAAGATATGAAGCTTAATGCTTCTCCGGGTCCGGATGGATTTAATGTTGAATTTTATTTGGCGGCCTGGGAGTGGATAGGAGAGGAAGTCACTCAGCTTGTGGTAAGCTTTTATCAAACTGGTATCTTACCTCCTCATATAAATGATACTAATATCGCTCTTATTCCGAAAAAGTTAGTGCCTCAGGTTCCTATGGATTTTCGCCCTATTAGTCTTTGTAATGTCGTTTATAAAATCATTGCTAAATCATTGGCTAATAGAATTAAACCTCATCTTCCTGATTATATTGATCCTGCTCAGCAAGATTTTATTGAGGGTAGAAGAATTAGTGATAATATCATCATTGCTCAAGAGATTACTCACACTTTCTCTCTTAAATCGTGGAAACATCAAGCTTTCATGTTGAAAATTGATCTTGCTAAAGCTTTTGATCGCCTAGAATGAAATTTCATTGTGTCTGCTCTCACACGTAAAGGGTTGCATCGTCATTTCATTAACTTGATATATGCATGCATTTCCTCGCCTACTTTCTCTGTGCTCATTAATGGCCAGCCTTCTCATAAATTTAGAAGTTCTAGAGGTATTCGTCAGGGCTGTCCTATGTCTCCTTATTTGTTTGTTATTGCCATTAATGAGCTCTCTCTCGCCCTTAATGAAGCTCTAGCTGCTCAACATCTACAAGGAATTTCGCTTGGACCAAATTGCCCTCCTATCCATTCTCTGTTGTTTGCAGATGATCTGTTGGTTTGTGGCCAAGCTAATATGCAGGAAGCAAATTCTATGGCTCAACTCATTCATCACTTTTGTTCTATTTCAGGTCAAACTCCAAACTGGGCCAAATCGGCTATTCTTTTTAGTACTCATGTCAGTCAATCTGCTATACAAGAGATTAAGCAAGTTTTTCCTGTTTCTACCATGAACAACAATTTCACTCATCTTGGTCATCCTCTTATTCTTCCTGCTAAAAATAGAACTGTTGCATACAACTTTGTTCTGGATAAATTCATGAATAAATTGCCGGCTTACAAAGCTAATATGCTTTCTCATGCTGCTAGGTTTGAATTGATTCGTTCTGTTTTCTCTGCTATTCCTGTTTATTATATGGCTAACATTTTGTTCACTAAGAAGTTTATTACAAAACTTACTGCTATTATTAGGAATTTCTGGTGGACAGGTGTTAGGGAAAAGGATTCCAGAAGAAGCCTTTGCCTTAGAGCATGGAAAGACATATGCGATTCTAAGAAAGAAGGTGGGCTGGGCATAAGGAATTTGCAGGCTATTAATGAGAGTCTCATTATTGCAGCAGCTTGGAGAATTGCTAAATCACCTTCTTCTCAGTTGTACCTCATTCTCAAAGCTAAATACTTTCATGACTCTTCTATTTGAACAGCAATTTCTTCTCTGCCTAAATCAGCTTTCTGGACTTCCGTTTTGAAAATGCTTCCCAAGTTGAAAGATCATTCTTTTTATCAATTAACCCAAGGTAATATCTCTATTTGGAGCACACCATGGTGCAGTCTTTGGGCCTCTATCCATGATCATCTTATTATTCAAGAGCCTGGCTTCATGTATCCTTCTTTAGTTAGGGACCTTTGGCTTCCTGGTCAAAAAGCTTGGAATTCTGCTCTTGTTAATTCTCTTTTTCAGCATCCATTGGCCTCTGTGATTCTCCAAACGGACATTATCTATGATGATGGTCCAGATCTGCTTTGTTGGGATCTTTCTTCTAATGGTATTTGTTCTTCTAAATCTGCTTATAAGTTTTGTTTGCAGGAAATTCATGAAAATCCCATGAATGCTCCTTCTTCAGTGTCTTTGGAGGTGAAGGACTTGCTTAAGTTGATCTGGAAACAAAAACAAATGCTACCCAGAGTTAAAACTTTTGCTTGGAGACTCTTTCGGAAAGCTTTGCCTACAGGTTTAAGGGCGGGTCATTTTTCCACTCATATTTCTCAGGCTTGTTGTAGGTGTGGTAAACAAGAGGATGAATTCCATTTGTTCTTTTTATGTGATTTTGCTCGTGCGGCATGGTTCTCCTCTCCTTGGTTCATTAGATCAGATGTTTTAGTTCAAGGCCATACTAATTTGCATTCCTCTATTTCTACCTTTCTTCGAATGTCTCATCCTCATGTCTCTATTGAAAATATTCTTAATTTTTTGTGGTGTCTTTGGAAGGCTAAAAATGATTTTCTTTTTGATCGAAAAAAAGCCCTCCCTCATCATGTGCACATTGTTGCAAAAGCCTTTTCTTATGATTTATATGATGTTTCTAATCATATGCCTAGCTTGCAGGAGGTGCCTCAAGTTCAACTTTCTCCTAATCAACTTCCTCTGCAGGGAAAGACTCTTAAATCTGATTTGCTCGTTCTTGGTCCTAAAATATACTCTGATGCAGCTTTCAGATGTAAGAAAGTTCCAGGATTGGTGCAAGGTTCGGTTGCTACTGGAGTTGGAATCTATCTTTCCTGGCCTCAAGATCAAATTGAAGTAAATGTGCAAATTCAGGCTTCAGCTCCAGCTACATCTTCTCCAATACAGGCAGAAGCATTTGCACTTTCTTTTGCGGCTCATCTGGCTAACAGGCTTAACATTATGCACCCAACTTTTCTTATGGATTGTCTATCCTTGGCCTCATTAGCTGCACCGGGTGAGATTGTGGAAGCCAATACCCCATGGAGTATCCGGAAACTTTTGGGTGATTTCTTCAAGCAAGTGTCAAATTTGCAACCTGAAGTGTTTCATATTTCTAGGGAAATTAATGGAATCGCTCATAATGTAGCTCATCAGGATCTATGTTCTAATGTTGAACCTGAAATATGTTGCTTTCCTTCAGCCTATAGACATATATCTTGCCCTGTTGTTTCTCTCCTACATACATTTCAGGTTCAGGGCTTTGTAATTCATGCTGTAAGATGCTAAAAATAAAGGGCAGGGAGGAGGGAGGGCATCGGGATGGGAGACGGGCGTTGCTGGAGAAGGGGCGATGAGGAGCTGCTGGCCGCGGCGCCGCTGCCGTGGCCGCACGGCGGCCGGCGCCGAGGAGGCCGCGGTGCAGCAGACGCCCGAACGCCGGCATCGACATGCCTGCTCTTCTTTCTTCCTCTTGCTTTGCTTGTCCCTCCCGTGAACACGATCGATGCAGCTCGACTCAGCTTTGGACGAGTAGCTAGCTATCTGTTTGCTTGCTTAAATATTACAGCTAGTACTACTAGCGGAGGCCGATACGTACGTGTGGTGTGCAGGTCCAGCTCGACTCGGGATTGGACTCCTGCTCCAACATACCGACCCGTATCCGATACGGAACATCCAAAGCATCGGCGGTCGAGTCGGACTGGACGATGTCCATGTCGCGACTCGGGGGAACGTGCTCTGGAGTTCGAATCCCTCATAGGCTACGATCTTCGTACGATACTGCACATATTTATCTGGCCATTCAATCAATGGGTGAGAGCTGTGTCGTAGGCATCTGCAATTGTATTGTGTTACTGAAAGGAAAGGAGTTGTGTCATACGGCCATCTACGACAACCCATCATATATATGCTAAAAAACCAGTACTTCATTCAAATTGGCTGCTATATACTCGGTCCTTTTCTTTATATAAGGTGTATTTATTTTTTGATAAAATTTCACTATGTAGGGTGCAATTTTTATCGTTCCTCGTAATTCCATCGTTAGCCCTTCAAAAACAGGAAAGTATCACTCCTTTGATTGTATGCATCTCTTCTTGTAAAGAGAAAAAGGAAAATATCTCTCTCCCGATTGTGTGTATCTCTTACTTTCCTAGCCTAAATAATTTAGTTGCGGCGGCTAGGGTTTCCATGTCCTCCCTGGCGATCTAATCGCGAGAGAGTCTCTACCCAATACCCTCGCATCCCCTATGTAGGGTTTCCCCGTACGCACTGAGGGAAGTCTCCCCCAGCCTTGCTGCGATGGAACCGGCGGCGGACGCACAGTCCGGTACGAGCAGCGGCACCGGTGCCGCCATGAGATCGGATCTTGATGAATTCATGGAGCAGTTGAACTTAGAGGATGAAGTCTTTGATGATCTGGTAATCGATGAGAACGACCCGGAGATCAATGAGAGCGTCAGGTGGCTAGCCCTAGCTAGGGTTCATACGGACAAAACCTTCAGCCCGGCGGCCTTCTACAAGGATATGTGGGCGGCATGGAATCCTGCACAACACGTGAATTTTCGCCCGGTTGGCCCGAACCTGTTCGTTGTTCAGGCCGCGTGCCTCGGCGACTGGGAACAGATGATCGAACAAGGCCCATGGCTGTTTAGGAACTTCTTGGTGCTGATGTGTCCCTATGATGGTTTCACGAAGGCAGAGGAGGTGCCTATGGTGTATATGCCCGTTTGGCTCCAGATTCATAAACTTCCGGAAGGTTTCTGTAAGAAAGGCATTGTGGAACATCTGCTTAGGAACTCTGGCAAGATTTTGGAGATGAGGTTGAACTGAAACACACGCGGGGACTATGTGAGAATCAGGGTACGCCATGATGTGCATCAGCCTCTCACCAAGTTCATCAGTATTGTAAGAGGAAAGGAGCGTCAGGTCTTCCTAGTGCGTTATTAGAAACTTGCTCGATTCTGCAGTGTATGTGGCATCATAGGCCATGAGTTCAAGGAGTGTGGTAACGGGATCCATGAGGAGAAAAACAAGAAGTTTGGCGCGTGGCTATGTTCTGATGGCCCTAATAAGCCACAGTCGGAAAGTGGTAATTGGGGGAGCGAGCAGAAACCTGACTACACGCCCAGCCGTGTGAACAAGCCACCAAAGCAGGCTGATCCTAAAACGCTAGACACAACTACAAGCCCGTCGAAGGCCTCTCACACACTCATGCAAGTCGATCCATCTGTGCGGAAGCGACTTGCGATGGATGAGGCGGGTATGGGTAACAGGACTGGATGCACCATGGTCCCTCCTGGTGTCCTCACATTGACCCTTGGGAAAGGGGAAGAGGGTGATGATGTACAGTCACCAACTAGTAGCTCCGGCAGTAAGCATGCAAAAACTGTCTCTGAAGATGCTTCTGATGTTCGATTGGCGGCCTCCCTCGAGGAGGAACGCCGGGTACAATGAGTTCTCTAGTATGGAACTGTCGGGAGGGGGGGGGGACCACCGTACAGTTGGCGAGGTTTTGGCCCTCTGCAAAGCCAATTCTCCAGGGCTGGTTTTTCTTTCTGAAACTAGACAAGCCTCAAGCAAGATGGAGAAGATCAAGTTTAGATTGCAGATGAGAGGATTTGCAGGCGTATCCAGTGATGGGCTCAGTGGGGGCCTGACCCTCTATTGGGATGAAAATTTACAAGTGACAGTTTTGGACGCGTGTGCACGGTATATAGACGTGCGTATTGTAGATGGAGCAAATGATAAAACATGGAGGACGACCTATGTGTACGGAGAACCACGGGTGGAGAACAGACACCGTATGTGGAGTGCTCTGTCAAATTTACGTGCCACCTCCTCGGAGCCATGGCTAGTGTGTGGGGATTTTAATGAAGCCATGTGGCTACATGAACACCTTTCTCATACTCAACGATCTAAGGTTCAAATGCAGCAGTTCAGGGATTGTCTACTGGCCTGTGAATTAATGGATTTGGGGTTCTTTGGGATCCCGTATACATATGACAATGGACAAGTTGGCAACAGAAATGCCCGGGTTCGGTTGGACAGAGCATGCGCTGATGAAGCATGGAAGGATATGTTTCCCTTTACTCAGATTGATCATTTGGCTCGTCTTGCTGAGACCATTTTTCGTTGATGGTTCAGTTATCGCATGTGGAGATGCCTAAAAACAGAACTGCGGCCAGGTATGAGATCATGTGGGAGCGGAACCCGACACTGGCTTCGGTCATCACGGACCGGTGGGGGCAAAGCAAGCCAAGATGAACTCTTGGTGCCATTTGGGATGCGCTTAAGGAGATGATGGTGAAGTTGCGTTCGTGGAGCAAGGAGAACTTTGGTCATGTCACGTCTGAAATCAAAAAACTCCGGAGGCAGCTAGCTGACTTGCAACTCCAAGATGCGGACAGATCATTGATAAAGCAGAAAATGTACCAATTAGATGAATTGCTCTATAGAGAAGAGATGCTATGGTTACATCGGTCGAGGATCACTTGGCTAAAAGAGGGAGAGCGGAATACTGCATATTTGCACCGACGGGAGGTGTGGCGTGCGCGCCGGAACTATATCCAACGCCTGCGCTAAACTGATGGTTCTTGGTGCACTGTACCGTCAGATATGGAACGCATGGCGAGCTCATATTTTCAGGAAGTGTTCACCAAAGATGAGACACTTACACCTACGGATGTGCTTGAAGGTATAGCTCCTAAAGTGACACAGGGAATGAATGATATGTTGTGTGGGCCGTTTTCAGAGGAGGAAGTGTCTAATGCCCTGTTTCAGATCGGCCTGATCAAAGCGCCGGGCACGGATGGCTTGCCGGCTAGGTTCTTCCAGCGCAACTGGGTTGTTCTGAAGACAGAGATTATTACTGCAGTTTGGACTTCTTTAAGTCAGGAAATATGCCAGAGGGAGTGAATGATACGGCCATTGTCCTTATTCCAAAAGTTCCTCACCCTAAGGAACTAAAGGATTTCAGACCGATAAGTCTATGTAACGTGCTGTATAAAATCTAAGTGCTTGGTCAATCTTTTGCGGCCATTGTTGGGTGAGTTGATCTCAGAAAATCAAAGTGCATTCATTCATGGGAGGCTTATCTTAGATAACTCTATCATTGCTTTTGAGTGCATCCATCATATACAAACTATGAAAACAAACAGTCCTGCTGCTTGTGCTTACAAGTTGGATCTCCCGAAAGCATATGATCGTGTAGATTGAGAGTTTTTGGAGCAAGCCCTAATTAAGTGGGGGTTCTCGATGGAGTGGACTACATGGATAATGGCCTGTGCGAAGTCTGTCAAATACCCGGTCAAGTTTAATGGAAAGTTATTGGAGTCGTTTTCTCCATCTCGGGGACTAAGGCAAGGTGACCCCCTGTCTCCCTTCCTCTTCCTGTTTATTGCTGACGCTTTGTCCTCCTTGTTATCCAAGTCAGTGAATGAGGGAGAGTTGAAGGGGGTTTCGATCTGCCATGGAGCTCCAGTCATATCTCATCTATTGTTCGCAGATGATACTATGTTATTGTTTGAAGCGACGAGTAACTAAGCAACCACTGTAAAAGGTTTGTTGAACACTTATGCCAGAGCGACGGGTCAACTTATCAACCCCGAAAAGTGTTCCATCCTTTTTTCAGACAACTGTGCTGAGGAGGTGGCGGAGGAGATGAAGGGTATTTTGGAGGTGACACAACAAGTTTTTGAGCCGAAGTACCTGGGCTTACCTGTACCGGAAGGAAGAGTACATAAAGGGCAATTTGAGACCGTGAAGGACAGGCTTAGGAAAAGATTGGTTGATTGGAGTGAACAGTACGTGTCATCGGGAAATAAGGAAATCTTGATTAAGGCGGTGGCACAAGCAATACCAACCTATGTGATGAGTGTCTTCCGTCTGCCGGCATCCGTGTGTGACGATTTAACAAGGTTGATGAGACAGTATTGGTGGGGAGTGGAGAATGGCAAGAGGAAGATGGCCTGACTCATCTGGGAGAAGATGATCCTACCCAAGGATATGTGGGGCATGGGGTTTAGGGACATGCGTGCTTTCAACCAAGCGTTACTTGCGAAACAAGCTTGGAGATTACTACACGCCCCGGACAGTCTATGTGCTCGCTTGCTACGAGCAAAATATTGCCCAAATGGTAATCTGTTGGATACGGTATTCCCGTCCAGCTCTTCTGTGGTCTGGAAAGGGATCACTCATGGCCTGGAACTGTTGAAAAAAGGCTTGATATGGAGAGTTGGAGATGGCACAATGATCAGAACTTGGAGGGATCCGCGGATACCCAGGAGGCATGATTTCAAACCAATAACTCCAAAAAGAAACTGCAGATACAATTGGGTGGCTGATTTTTTGGAGGATTCAGGAGCATGGAATGTGAACAGGCTAAGGCAGTACTTTTGGTAAATGGACGTCGGTGAAATTTTGAAGATTCGTACATCACCTAGAGGAGGGCAAGATTTTTTGGCTTGGTTCCCGGAAAGAGTGGATGTTTTACGGTTAGAAGTGCTTACCGTCTCGCTACATCTGATGGGCAATCAGGTTTGGGGTCGTCTAGTGCGGCTCCTGACGGACACTGGGCGAGCTGGAGGCGTATTTGGAAAGCTAACTTGCCCCTAAAGATGCGAATACTAGCCTGGAAAGTGGTGTCCGGGGCTTTAGCCACCAATGCATGCAAGAAGTATAGACACATTGCCACTAGGGACACTTGCCCGTTGTGTGGCTTAGAGAAGGAGTCAAGCTTCCATGCTCTCATCACATGCGATCATGCGCAATTACTGTGGACTCAAATGCGCTAGGTTTGGCCTTTGCCAGACAATTAGGTTCTGAAGGACACCGGGAAGGATTGGCTTCTCAATATCTTGATGAACTGCGATGATGCTATGAGGGACTGCACAATCATGCTCTTGTGGAGAATTTGGTCGCTTCGCAATGATCTCACCCACGCTAAGTCAATTCCAACGACCGCAGCGACGGCAGATTACCTTCAGAGCTACATGTCCTCCATACAACTTGCCAGAAGGTATACTACAGAAGAAATAATCAAAGGTAAAATGTCAACTTTCGTTGCAAACCCAGCTACTGCACGAACACCTACACCGGTGTTACCGTGGCCAAGACCTTCGCCTCGTCAGACCGCACTGTCGGTCCACGGTGCTTTCTAGGAGGCGGATGGATCAGCAGCAGCGGGGATGGTGCTGAGAAGAAGTGACGGTAGCGTCATCTTTGCGGCGTATCGGTGTATTTTCAATTACAATGACGCCCTAGAAGCTGAACTACATGCTCTAATGTAAGGGATGGCACTCGCTATTGAGCACGGTGAGGGGCCTGTTATTGTTCAGACCGACTCTTCAGAAGCATTCATGGCATTGTGAGGGGACAGTCTTTGGTATTCTGCTTATGGACATTTGGTGGCTGAGATTCAGCGTCACATGGGTGTAAGAGAGTTTATTCCGTCGAAAATTAAGCGTGAACAAAACAGGGTAGCAGATCTATTGGCTTCGTATAGTCGTACGGAGAGTACTACTGTTGTATGGCTAGGTAGAGGCCCACCTTGTGTGGAGGGACTATTGCCTCTTGATTGTAACCCTGTGATATTGGAATAAAATCTCTTTTACCCTCGCAAAAAAATGATTTAGCCAAGGTTAAGTTCGTCCTAACATGTGTATAATTATGTGATTTAGTTACCGTGCCGAACATAATATACCTTACATGAAAGAATGGAGGGAGTACTAGTTGTGATACATATGTTTTTTCTTTGAACTATGTTATACATACGACACCACCCCTTAGGTACGATTCTCGTCCGACATTGGCAATCAAACTGTGCATAGGTGAGATTAAGGAAAGTGCTCTACACACGACGGTCCACGTACAATTCGGGCTAACATGTGTATAATTATGTGCCTTGGTTACCGTACCGAACGTAATACACCTTACATAAAGGAATGTAGGGAGAGTGCATGTGGTAAACCGTCTTCGACCTATTCTATCCGAACTAATTTCAGAGAACCAAAGTGTTTTTATTTCAGGGAGACTAATCACGGACAACTCTATTATTGTGACATCTTCAACATGTTTCGAGTTAAATCAAGTGCACGCGATTTTTTTCGGCATGCAATGCTTTTTCTTTTTCTTCATGTTTTCATTCACAAGTAGAAAAACCCCCATTTGTCCTGGTTCTTGAGGGCCATTTGTCCCGGTTCTCGTACCGGGACTAAAGGGTCGTTACTAAAGCCCTGTCCCTTTAGTCCCGGTTCACCCAGGAACCGGGACAGATGGGGCTCCACGTGGCCGCTACTGCTTGCCCAGGCAAGGGGGCCTTTTGTCCCGGTTGGTGCCACCAACCGGGACCAAAAGACTTCCACATGTCAGCATTTCAGGGGCTGGGTTTTTTGTTTTTTTTCTGAAGGGGGGGGGGGGGTCGAACATATACAGAGAGAAGTGATCGACCTCTCATTCTCCCCGAGAGATTGGTCGAACAACAAGTTTTTGTATATCTTACCGACGGTAGTGGCTATATATATATATATATATATATATATATATATATATATATATATATATATATTACAATATGTAAGATCTCTTACAATACCTAACATATGAACTCAACTTCCACATGCATGGTGGTATTCTCCGTCTTTATTGATGACCTGGTCAAGAAAAAATCCAGCCAATTTCTCTTGAATTGCTCGCATGCGATCTTGTGCTAGGAGTTCATTCTGCATCTCCCACATCTAATTTGAATAAGGGGGTCAATACACACACACACACACACACACACACACACACACACACACACACACACACATATATATATATATATAGGGAAAATGCATCCTACCATCCCGTGGTAGTTACCCCATATGTCTCATATACTACCATGTGGTACTATATATACTACTTTATCATTTTAAATATATTCATATATTATATCTAAGATATTTCAAAGCAAGTTACATGAAAAAATTGCATATGAACCCATAGTTTTTGTTATATTTGTGAAATACGTACATATTTATACGTAAAAAAGAGCATACTCAAAACATGGTATATACTACCTAAAAATTAGTATATATACTACCTAATCATTGTTATATACTACATACTACACGTACATACTCTCAATTTTGACAGATACTACATACAACATACAAAATGTAAGTGGTGGTAACTACCACTGCTTGTAGGAAACATTTGTCCTATATATATATATGTATATATGAATGAAACTCAACAGAAATGATGGTAATAAAATAAACTTGTGAATATTTTTGCTTACGCACTTCATATTGTTTTTTAGAGTAGCCCCGCCTATTCTTGGCCGTCGCGTTGTAGATGAACTCGCAAACATAGTATCCACAATAATTATTCCCGGTTCCTGCCACAAGCACTTTACGAGAAATAGACACTACTAGGGAAAAGCCTATACACAGAATCTTACCAGCAACGCGCTTTAAAATAAGGCGCTGCTGCTACTTAGCAGTAACGAGGTCAAGCTTAACTCGTTGCTGAAATAAATATAGCAGTAGCGCGCCCGCTCAAAGACGCGCTACTGATATAATTCCCACGAGGCTGCCGCGAGGCTAGTTCTAGCAGCAGCGCGTTGTCATGAAGAGCGCTACTGCTACGTAGCATAGTAGCAGCGCATTTCACCAATAAGCGCTACTGCTAAGTTTACTACAAAAATTTAGTCCCACCTCGCTCCGTGAAGAGTTTCTACCACCTTAAATATGTTACTTCTCAAACATTGAGAAGCACTTGGTCTTCATTGAACTCTATGTGTAGAATTTGTGACCGCAATATGAGTCTTCAGCGGTTCCTAAACTGATGAGGACTCATATTGACAAATCAGATTGTACACAAAAATATCGTTGATGATCAATGTATTTTTGATACATTGAAGTCTATTTTTACATGCTGACACATAGCAGTAGCGCTTCTTTGTGAAAGGCGCTGCTGCTAGGTAGTTTAGCAGTAGCGTCTTTCTCTATAGCGCGCTACTGTTAAGCCATTCCATCCCCCCCCCCCTTCTCTATCCGATCCACTTACACTCACACACTCACTGGATCCCCTCTCAACCCCCCGCGCCGGTCCTCCACCGTTGCCCCTCCTCCCTCTGCGCCGCCGTCACCTCCTCCTCCTTGTTGGACTTGGTACCGGCCTCCTCCTCCGTCCTCCCTCCACTCGCCGCTGGCCGACCCCTCCTCGCTCCGCCTTCCTCCTCCGTCCTCCCTCAACTGGCCGCCGGCCGGCCCCTCCTCGCTCCGCCTTCCTCCTCCATCCTACTCTCTTCTCCCTCCTCGAGTCGCCCCTCCTTCTCCCTCCTCCCTGCTACATTTTGATTTAGTAGGCTAGTTCATATGCAACATTTTGATTTAGTTGATTTAGTTGATTTAGAACATTTTGATTTAGTTGATTTAGTAGGCTAGTTCATTTAGTTGATTTAGTATGCACCATTTTATTGTTATTTTTTCTGTACATGGATAGGTAGATGCTTTTGTTTTTTTGTAATAAGTTACTTTTTGGCAAAATGTAGGTGGTACCTTGTCATCTAATATGTTACTAGATCTTAGGATTATAATTTTCCATCAAATTGCTTCTCGCGGAAGAACCAAAAATATCACATGCTACTGTTTTTCTTTCCTGTGAAGTGGATCATTAATCCTTTGCCCATATTGCTTTAGGAAAAATGGCGCCCCCCACCACCACCACTATGTCGACTGTGCAAGTCAAGGTGCGCCAGCAGCCTTGCAATTGGCAAGTTGTTCGGCATCTACTTCCAGTCGAGTTTTCATCATGTGGCGGTAAGAAATTAGATGAAATGTAATAACTATTTCATTTTTAGTGTTGGCATTACTGCATTGTGTCATTTTGCTTATTTTACACAGATCATCCCATGCAATGTGAGGTTGAAATTCAACAAGCTGACAGGAGACGCTGTGACATTTGAGGCTCCCGGGGGGCCGTACACTATGGAGGTAGAGAAAGGATGCAATATGTCGCAGATTGGAGGATATGGATGGGCCCGTTTCGTTGCCCGCATGTGTCTTACTAGTGGTGAGTTGATCAGCTTCTCCTTCAGAGCAGAAAGACCCAAGCTGTCTGTCATTTATCTCAACCTGGTGGAAGATGATGAAGATGAAGAAGATGATGAAGATAATGAGGACCCACTCGATGAAGATGATGAGGACCCACTTCATGAAGCCATCGTAGCTCAAAGAACAAGGTTGAGCGAGGAGGAGGTGTCCAACCTGTGGGACATAATTCCGCCACGTGTTGACTTTGCCGGGGTGCCATTCGTGACCCGCCTGACAAATACCATGGTTGATCGACATGATATGGTATGTTATACTTACAAATGCAAATTATCCGATGAAATACTTAGTGTACAGTCCAATGATATGGTATCGAGCCTGATGTATTAATTGATATGTTTTTCTTATTCAGAAATCTAAGGAACTATTAGTGTAGAATCTAAGGAACTATTAATAGTGTAGATAATCCATATGTACTTATTTGCGAGGCTATTTATTAATTGATATGTTTTTCTTATTCAGAAATTGGCAAAGAGCATATCCGTGAGTTATGGTATCGAGCCTGATGAAGAAGGCTCAGCTGGACTACGCCTTACTGCAAGGGGCTCCGTCACAACCTGTACTTACCGCGTGGACACGGACGGTCGCACACACTTAAACTCGGTTGGGTGGAAGAAATTCCTCAATGGCAAGAATCTTCGTGTTGGACAGGCCATCCTAATTACTATCAGGAACACCAACCGCCCAGGCTTGAGGATGATGATTGTCTTCGATATCATCTAGAACTACATATGTGTGTGTGGCTATATCATCTAGAACTACATATGATGATCGTCGTCGATATCATCTAGAACTACATATGATGATTGTCGTCGATATCATCTAGAACTACATATGATGATCACCGTCGATATGACCTTGTACTGCTTGAGGATGCATGTTGACTATGCATGAAATTGTTATCTAGTACTCCCTTCGTTTCAAATTACTCGCATTGGTTTGAACTAAAACCACGACGAGTAATTTGGAACGAAGGGAGTACTACGCAGTACTTATAATGGTTTATGAATTTGATATCTAGTAGCAGTATCTAGTATCTGAAAGATCTGAAAGGGAAAGGGTAGTGGGAAAATGATGAAAGATATAGCAGTAGCGAGGGACCGCGAAATCACTACAGCTAACTAATAGTAGCGCGTTTGGCAAAAGCGCTGCTGATATCGTCAACTGTAGTAGCGCGGGTACGGACCGCGCTACTACTATAAGTTAGCTGTAGCGCCTTATTAGTAGCGCGGCGACCCGCGCTGCTGCTATCCTCAAAACCTGTGCTACTACTAGGGTTTTCCCTAGTAGTGAAAGGTCAATCAAACTGATAATGAAGCATTATAAATGGCATTGATGAAAGTAGCTAGAATCAATGGGAGATGCGCAGAACTAGCTAGCTAGTAGTACTTACTTTCAGGAATTTCCATCGCAGATCCCGCGGCATTTCCGAAACTTGTGCGGTGAATACTCTCCAAACCTGCGAGACAAAGAAAACAATTACTTGATATCATAAAATGAACTAAGTTGCCGATATGGTGCGATAATGATCGATTCAACTTACTTCTCGAGCATTTTAGACATGTCCGCATATTCCTCGCGATCTTTTCATCTCGAGTCTAAGACGCTTACGAGTCCCTGGTCAAGCTTAATCTCTAGGAGAATATAGTAGAAACTGTGCACACATGCATATAACTCATCAGTTACATTAATTACTATAACCTCGAGTGATAATTAAGGGAAACCGAATATGCACAAGATAGTAACACTCACTTGAAGTTGTAAGGAAAGCGTATTGTATCTTTGTTTTGATTTATTACCAATGATCGTAGCAAGTTCTCCTCGGTTTCTTTGGCATGAAATTTAACCGTAAATTCACCTATGAGATTTGTGTTAATGAACCCAATATCATACATTTCAGCTTTTCTGCATTCGACGATCTTCAATCTGCATTATATAGTGAGGATAATTATATATACATGCAATGAAAGAGCTGAGCTATATATAGAGACTTAATGACAGAAGTAGTACTTACAGACAGTAGCAAGTGACCGTTAATTTATCGAGGGCCTTTAGATTGAAAAACTGGAAGAACTCCTCAAATGGAACATACAACTCCTCAATTCCAATGAGGTCGTGTTGATCCTGTTTAACTTTCAGCGTCAAAGTATCGATTTTCTTCCCAGCTGACTGCTTTCTGTAGGTTTCCATGTACCAATCATGGAATCTTCACATCATCGTTGTTAGAGTAGTTCCATCTTTAACGAGAGGCTTCCCGTACTCGTATTTGAATTCGTCCACCTCCATTATATCAAAATGTACATCGTCGTAATCTCCAGGATTGTTACCGGGCAAGATCCCCGGATGATTAGCAACGATATCGCTAGACACCTTGAGCGGGGCCACGATTGGTTCGCTTGTTCGCCGAGCTGGGGAATTTTTCCCAGTTCTTCGTTCTTGTAACCTTTTGTCACTGCAAGTACTTCCCCACCGCTTAGCTTCCTTATATGTCTTTTCAGTAATGCGGTCATAGTTGGTTTGCGGCGGAGACGGTGGTGGTCGCTGCAGGGCATCCAAAGTGTGCTTCGCTTCACCGGATCTATCTTCTCCTCCGGAGGTGGATGTCTATTAGCTCTTTGCATTGCGAAGTAGTCCTTCACTTGGGCTTGACAGATCTCCTCGGTTTCCTTCTTGGTCATCTCGTATGGTAACTTCTGTGGAGTCTTACAAGATGGACCAAATCTGTATTGCCTCCCGCCTATACTGCTAGACACCGGAGCAGGCCGAGCGGTTGCGGCTTTCTTCTTTAGTTGCTTACGAGGCGGAGGAGAAGGACTGCGACACGCCAGAGCAGCCGGAGCGGCGGCGGGTCTCTTCCGCCCTTGCTGATGAGGCGAAGAAGGAGGAGTCTGGCTGGTCGGGCGCGCCGGCGCAGGCGGAGAAGGAGGCGGAGTGCCGCCACGCGCTGGAGAAGGAGGCGGAGTGCCCTGATCACTCACCAGAGGAGCAGTCGGAGGAGAAGGCGGAGTGCCCTGACTCGCTGGAGGAGGAGGAGGAGGCGGAGGCATCCAGTTCGGAAGGTTGATGAGCTCCTTCCGCCATAGGCATTGAGTCTTCAAAGTAGAACCCAGCCGAGTCCCCCCTTCACCGGTAGGGTGGTCAAGAACGAGCTCCTCAAATCCCTCCGTTATTTCTTCCACTGTCACCCTAGCATATCCTTCTGGAATTGGATGGCAGTGAAAATTTGCGTCGGGTTCAGGAGGTCGAACAGAGCTGACAGCCGCCTTGACTTTGTACTTCTGCCATTGTGTCATAAGGTGGCAATGTTGAGACTCCGTGATAGCATCCACGGGGTAGCTAGCAGGAGCCGTGAAGACATGCTCCACCTGAAGCAGCTCGGTGGAAGCCACACTGCTTCTCCGCTGAGATGGCGGGGTAGCTTCGGGGGTAGCTTCGGCAGGTTGCTCGCTTCGAACTGCATCTCGTTCCTCTAGCTTCTGTACCCTTGCGTGCAGCTCCTGCAGTTCGTGCTGCTCCACCTTCCTCCTCCTCTCTTGGCATTTGTAACCGTCTGTGTCCGGAAACCTAGCCTTCCATCGAACGGAGCCTGGCGTGCCTCATGCCCGTCCAGGGTGCTTAGGATTCCCGAGGGCCATTGTGAGCTCGTCCTTCTCTCTGTCTGGAATGAACGCCCCTTCCCGCGCTACGTTAATATAATGTTGAAGCTTCATGAGGGGTATTCGCAGTTGCTCCCTCGTCCAAATGCACTTGCCTGTTATATGGTCCAAGGTTCCGCCAACCCCGAAGAACCAAGTCCGGCAACGGTCTAGCCAGTTCAATGTCTCTGGTTCGAACCCTTTATCAAGCAGGTCGTTCTCAGCCTTGGCCCACAATGGCCGGGCTTTGAGGTAGCCACTTGACCCCGTGCGATCGTGATGCTCCTTCTTCGCAGCATTTATCTTGTTTATCGCTGACATCTTCTTACTCCTCTCCGATGTCTTGTTGGCCACAAATGCGTCCCATTGATCTCTGAGCTTCTCAAATTGGCCGACGAATTCTGGTGTCTTGTTTTTGTCAACAAACTTTGCTTTCAGCTCATTCTTCCACCTCTTGAATAGATCTGCCATCTTCTTGAACGTAAAGGACTTGCTCATTGGCTCCTTAACTGTATTCTCCGGATCCTCCTCTTCCGGTAGGGTGAAATTTACCTTCAGCGCTTTCCAAAGATCATCTTTCTGTCTATATTCGACAAAAGAAACTTGAAGCTCTTCATCCTTAGGCTGATTCCATAGCTCGATGCTGATCGGGATCATGTCCCTATCCAGAACCCTGCACTGAGCAGTAAATGCCTCCTTGGTCTGGAGGGGTTCAATCGGTTGGCCGTCGCGTGCGATTGCTGTGATTGTGAACCTTTCATCTAAGCACAACTTTTTCTTCGGGCCTCGTCTCTTTACCGAAGTTGTACTCGATCTGGAGGGCTAGAAATAAGAATAAAAATGAGAGTTAATATGTGTAGATACCAAAACAATGAATGCATCAATCAGCTAGTCAGCACAGGCTTAATTAATATATATACCTGGCCGGACTCTGTTCGGTCACCGGAGTCGTTAGCACAGCCTCCTTCTTGCACCGGCATTCGGTCACCGGAGCCATCATAATCATGTCCTTCCTCCTCTATTTTTCGATAACCGTAGCCTACTTCTTCATCCTCTCCTTCCAGACCATCGGTTTTGTTGAGATACAACATGACATCATCTCCGGCTGCGATTATGTCCCCCAACACCCGTTCTGCTTCCTCGCCTCGGTCGTGCTCCATAGTTTCTGCACATATTTCAACATGGCAATTATTATACAAACATGACAGATGGATATATTAGTGGCAAACGTAGGCCTAGCTATAGCTATTCACAACAAGGAATTATATTATTTAATGGCCTCGATGCTTCTCTAGGGTTTGGGGTGGCCTTGGCAACGCTTAAAGGGTTCAGGGTGGCCTTGACGACAACGCTCTTTTAACTTGGTAAAGGAGGGGGTATATCGACAACGATGACATACATACATGGAAAAAAATGTTATCGGGGAGGGGGTATATCGACCCCCCTCCTCATGTCGAAGTTATCGGGGAGGGGGTATCGACCCTCCCCCCTCATGTTGAATATATGTTGAATTCCCGAGAGAGTTAGGAACTGGAGGGGGACTCCTGCTCCCTCATGTCTGATGAGTTTTTACTCCCTCTCTCCCATGAAACATTCATCGAACAAACTTAATACGAGTTTCAACAGAAAACATTCATCAAACAAAATTACAACAGAAAAAATTGACCAAGTTTTCATATATCATCATCATCATCTACTACTACAAAAAATGACATATTCTTTACATATGAACAGACAAACGTTTGCATATTCGACAATAATATCACCCAAAAAATTCTATGAACATTAAAAATTATAACTTTTGCATATTCCTAGAACCCTCGAACCTTGACCCTCGAACCCTCGAACCCTCGACCCTTCAACCCTCGAACCCTCAAACCCTCGACGACCCTCGAACCCTCGACCCCTATTCCTCCTCATGTCGAAGTTATCAGAGAGGGGGTATATTAACCCCCCTGATGTCGAAGTTATCGGGGAGGTGGTATATCGACAATGACATACCCGATAAAGAAAAAAAAGAAGAAAAAAGAGGAGAAGAAGAAAGGAATAGAGGTGAAGATTTTTTTTAGAAATTACTCTATTTTTTTCTTCTTCACCTCTATTCCTTTCTTCTTCTCCTCTTTTTTTTCTTTTTTTCTCTTCTTATTTATCTCTCCTCTTCTTCCTCTCCTCTTCTTCTCCTTTCTTCTTCTCCTTCCTCTTCTTATTTTTCTTTTTCCACTCCTTTTTCTTCTTCTTCCTCTTTTCTTCCTTTTCCTTATTTTACTTTTTCCTCTACACTAACCTATGCACTAACCTAAAATCGATATCTACTAATTAACAACCTAAATAAAAAAATACATATATGAAAAAAAACATCATATGAAAAAAACATCATATGCACAAAAAACATCATATGAACCCCCACCCCCTCATGTCGAAGTTACGGGGAGGGGGTATATCGACCCCCACCCCCCCTCATGTCGAAGTGATCGGGGAGGGGGTATATCAACCCCCACCCCCCTAGTATACATATGAAGAAAATTTTATTCTAATAAAAAATAAAAAAACAGAGCCGGGGCGGCGCGACGGCTCACAGCAGGGGCGGCTGGCGACGATGATAGCGATAGCGACAGCGACGGCGATGACGACGGTGACGATGGCGGCGGCAAATGCACCAGCGTGCGGGGGCGGGCCGTGGGCAGGGGATCGAGCACGAGGCAGGGGCCGGCGCGGCGACGACGTGCTCGGGAGAAGGGGCGGCGCAACGACGGGCGCGGACGATGGCGACGACTGGCGTGGGCGACGGTAACGGCGACAAGGAGCAGGGGTGTTGAATTCATTACAATCACCCGTATTCATATAGCAGAACAGTTATTTGGAATAGCTCCAAATAGAGCATGGTAGATGCATCTACAATATGACATCGAGATTTATAAAGCACACACAGATCTGAAAGGTTCAGACCCATTGACTAATAACCTCTCTCACAAGCGAGATATGATCAAACCCCATGGGTGTGGAATTCATTACAATCACATAGTGATGTGAACTAGATTATTGACTCTAGTGCAAGTGGGAGACTGTTGGAAATATGCCCTAGAGGCAATAATAAAATGGTTATTATTGTATTTCCTTGTTCATGATAATTGTCTATTATTCATGCTATAATTGTATTAACTGGAAACCGTAATACATGTGTGAATACATAGACCACAACATGTCCCTAGTGAGCCTCTAGTTGACTAGCTCGTTGATCAATAGATGGTTATGGTTTCCTGACCATGGACATTGGATGTCATTGATAACGGGATCACATCATTAGGAGAATGATGTGATGGACAAGACCCAATCCTAAGCATAGCACAAGATCGTGTAGTTCGTTTGCTAAGAGCTTTTCTAGTGTCAAGTATCATTTCCTTAGACCATGAGATTGTGCAACTCCCGGATACCGTAGGAATACTTTGGATGTACCAAATGTCACAACGTAACTGTGTGGCTATAAAGGTGCACTACAGGTATCTCCGAAAGTGTCTGTTGGGTTGGCACGAATCGAGACTGGGATTTGTCACTCCGTATGACGGAGAGGTATCTCTAGGCCCACTCGGTAATGCATCATCATAATGAGCTCAATGTGACTAAGTAGTTAGTCACGAGATCATGCATTATAGAACGAGTAAAGTGACTTGCCGGTAACGAGATTGAACGAGGTATTGGGATACCGACGATCGAATCTCGGGCAAGTAACATACCGATTGACAAAGGGAATTGTATACGGGATTGCTTGAATCCCCGACATCGTGGTTCATCCGATGAGATCATCGTGGAACTTGTGGGAGCCAACATGGGTATCCAGATCCTGCTGCTGGTTATTTGCCGGAGAACGTCTCGGTCAAGTCCGCATGGTTCCCGAACCCGTAGTGTCTACACACTTAAGGTTCGGTGACGCTAGAGTTGTTATGGGAAGTAGTATGTGGTTACCAAAGGTTGTTAGGAGTCCGGGATGAGATCCCGAACGTGACGAGGAACTCCGGAATTGTCCGGAGGTGAAGATCGATATATTGGACGAAGGGTATTGGAGTCCAGAATTGTTCTGGGAGTATCGGGTGACCACCAGCGTGACCGAAAGGTGTTTCGGGAGAGAAACTAATTAACGGGCGCTCCTTCGGGAGCCTCGCAACGATCAGCGCCACTTGGCGCGCTCACAGCCATTCGCCACGTGTCGTGCTCTGGGCGCTCCCCCTGGATTTTGTTTTTTTATTTTTACACACGCGTTTTCGGCTTTTTAGAAGATTTTTTCGGTTTTTTGACGTTTTGGTTTTCTACCGGTCTTCCCTAGATTTTTGACCAAATTTTTTTTTCGAAAAAAATAATTTTTTTTGCGCAAAAAAATGCATGTTTTTCGCGAGAGGCACGGTTTTGCTTCCACGAGAGGCAACGTTGTGCTTTCGCAAGAGGCACGGGCGTGCCTCTTTCGGAAAGGGAAAAAACGTGTTTTCTGTTTTTTTTCTTCTTTCGCGAGAGGCACAGTTTTGCTTCTGCCAGAGGCATGGTGGTGCTTTCGCGAGAGGCACGGGCGTGCCTCTTTCGGAAAGGGAAAAAACGCGTTTTGTGTTTTTTTTCTTTTGCGAGAGGCACGGTTTAGCTTCCGCCAGAGGCACGGTTGTGCTTTCGCGAGAGGCACGGGCGTGCCTCTTTCGGAAAGGAAAAAAGTGTTTTTTGTTTTTGTTTTTCTTTCGCGAGAGGCACGGTTTTGCTTCCGCCAGAGGCACGGTTGTGCTTTCGCGAGAGGCACGGGCATGCCTCTTTCGGAAAAGAAAAAAAATGCGTTTTCTATTTTTTTCTTTCGTGAGAGGCACGACTTTGCTTCCGCCAGAGGCACGGTTGTGCTTTCGTCAGAGGTACGGGTGTGCCTCTTTCGGAAAGGAAAAAAACCCGTGTTTCCGGTTTGGTTTTTTCGTTGGTTTTTTTCGTCCGGTTTTTCTGTGAAAAAAAGTTTGTCAAAACCTATCAACATGTGATCTAGTTTTGAAGATCTTGACGCGAGAAATCCAATGACGAAAGCGGTTCGAGATTTGGATGCACGGTTTAAGAGATAAAACATTTTGAATAAATAGATCTACAAAAGGGGAAAACTCCCAGGTTGCGACAAGTGGCGCACATGCAGCGCGCCACTTGTCGTAACCTGGGGAAGTTGGAGTGATCTCCGCAAGGAGTACTCCTTAATTAGTGATTTAGGTGTTTTGGAGGGCCCGTCAAGCGTTGGGTGGCCTTATGGGCCAAGGGGAGGGGGCACACCAGCCCACTAAGGGGTTGTGCGCCCCTCCCAACCCCTCTCACGCAACCAGGAGAGGTGGGGGCGCCTCCACTAGGGCAGCCGCCCCTCCCGGCTTGGGGGGCAAGTTTCCTAGGGGTGGGGGCGCCCAAACCCACCATCTAGGGTTTCCCCTGTGGCTGCCACCCCTCCCCTAGGGAACCCTAGAGCGCCTCCTCCACCCCCCTTGCCCCTATATATAGTGAGGGAGAGAGAGGGCAGCCACACCCCTTCCCTGGCGCAGCCCCCTCCCTCCTCCAACACTTCCTCCTCCTGCGTAGTGCTTAGTGAAGCTCTGTCGGAGAACCACGAGCTCCATCACCACCACGCCGTCGTGCTGCCGGAGCTCTCCCTCAACTTCTCCTCTCCCCTTTGCTGGATCAAGAAGGAGGAGACGTACCCGGGCTGTACGTGTGTTGAACGCGGAGGCGCCGTCTGTTCGGCGCTAGATCGGATCTTCCGCGATTTGTATCTCCGCGAATACGACTCCATCAACCGCGTTCTTGTAATGCTTCCGCTTAGCGATCTTCAAGGGTATGAAGATGCTCATCCTCTCCCTCTCTTGTTGCTAGAATCTCCATAGATTGATCTTGGTGACACGTAGGAAAATTTTGAATTATTGGTACGTTCCCCAACAAAGAGATTGATCCAATATCGGATGGGCTCTCGCCCCTCCCAAGCCATGGGAGCTAAGGACCAGAGGGGAAACCCTTCTCCCATCTCGGGAGGAGGTCAAGGAACAAGAAGAAGAAGGGGGCCTCTGCCCCCCTTGCTTTCATTGGTGCCGGAGAGCTGCCGGGGGCCATACTCATCATCGCAATCTTCACCAACACCTCCGCCATCTTCACCAACATCTCCATCACCTTCCCCCTTCTATATTCAGCGGTCCACTCTCCCGCAACCCACTATACCCTCTACTTGAACATGGTGCTTTATGCTTCATATTATTATCCAATGATGTGTTGCCATCCTATGATGTCTGAGTAGATTCTCTTTGTCCTACCGGTGATTGATGAATTGCTATGATTGGTTTAATTTGCTTGTGGTTATGTTGCTGTCCTGTGGTGCCCTCTGTGTCGCGCAAGCGTGAGGGATTCCCGCTGTAGGGTATTGCAATATGTTCATGATTCTTTTATGGTGGGTTGCTTGAGTGACAGAAGCATAAACCCGAGTAAGGGGATTGTTGCGTATGGGATAAAGGGGACTTGATGCTTTAATTCTATGGTTGGGTTTTACCTTAATAAATCTTTAGTAGTTGCGGATGCTTGCTAGAGTTCCAATCATAAGTGCATATGATCCAAGAAGAGAAAGTATGTTAGCTTATGCCTCTCCCACATAAAACTTGCTATGGGTCTAGTAACGTAGTCAATTGCCTAGGGAAAATTTCACAACTCTTACCACCACTTTTCGACACTCACTAGATTTACTTTATTGCTTATTTATCTAAACAACCCCTAGCTTTTATTTACGTGCTCTTTATTATCTTGCAAACCTATCCGACAACACCTACAAAGTACTTCTAGTTTCATACTTGTTCTAGGTAAAGCAAACATCAAGCATGCGTAGAGTCGTATTAGTGGAAGATAGGACTTGAGAGAGTATTTGTTCTACCTTTAGCTCCTCATTGGGTTCGACACTCTTACTTATCGAAGGAGGCTACAACTATCCCGTATACTTGCGGGTCATCAACGGGCGCGGGCGACGGCGTGGTCGGGGGCAGGGGCGGCGTGACGATGGGTGCGAGTGATGGCGACGGCGACGACGGGCGCGGGCGACGGGGAAGAGGAGCAGGGCATCGAGGCAGAGAGGGGCGCCGGCGGCGGGGAGAATGAGAAACTACTGAAAATTTGCAAAGTGTTGGCTTATATAGCATGAGCGTTGGTCCCGGTTTGTGGCACCAACTGGGACTAATGCCCCCCCTATAGTCCTGGTTGGTTCTATGGTGTGTTATAAGGTGTGAGTATTGAGTAAGACTCAAGACCTGACCATGGCAGAATAGAGAGAAAGGACGAAGGTCGTCCCCTATGCTTTAGACGTAGGCTCTTCAGTATGCTATGTTGTGTACCGCACCTGAAGTGTGCCTTGCCATGAGTCAGTCAAGGGGTACAAGTGTGATCCAGGAATGGATCACAGGACAATGGTCAAGGTTATCCTTAATAACTAGTGGACTAAGGAATTTTCTCGATTATGGAAGTGGTAAAAGAGTTCGTCGTAAAGGGTTACGCCGATGCAAACTTTAACACTAATCTGGATGATTCTGAGTAGTAAACCAGATTCGTATAGTAGAACAGTTATTTGGAATAGCTCCAAATAGAGCGTGGTAGCTGCATCTATAAGATGACATAGAGATTTGTAAAGCACACACGGATCTGAAAGGTTCAGACGCATTGACTAATAATCTCTCTCACAAGCGAGATATGATCAAACCCCATGGGTGTTGAATTCATTACAATCACATAGTGATGTGAACTAGATTATTGACTCTAGTGCAAGTGGAAGACTGTTGGAAATATGCCCTAGAGTCAATAATAAAATGGTTAATATTGTATTTCCTTGTTCATGATAATTGTCTATTATTCATGCTATAATTGTATTAACTGGAAACCGTAATACATGTGTGAATACATAGACCACAACATGTCCCTAGTGAGCCTCTAGTTGACTAGCTCGTTGATCAATAGATGGTTATGGTTTCCTGACCATGGACATTGGATGTCATTGATAATAGGATCACATCATTAGGAGAATGATGTGATGGACAAGACCCAATCCTAAGCATAGCACAAGATCGTGTAGTTCGTTTGCTAAGAGCTTTTCTAATGTCAAGTATCATTTACTTAGACCATGAGATTGTGCAACTCCCGGATACCGTAGGAATGCTTTGGGTGTACCTAATGTCACAACGTAACTGGGTGGCTATAAAGGTGCACTACAGGTATCTCCGAAAGTGTGTGTTGGGTTGGCACAAATCGAGACTGGGATTTGTCACTCCGTATGACGGAGAGGTATCTCTAGGCCCACTCGGTAATGCATCATCATAATGAGCTCAATGTGACTAAGTAGTTAGTCATGGGATCATGCATTATGGAACGAGTAAAGTGACTTGCCGGTAACGAGATTGAACGAGGTATTGGGATACCGACGATCGAATCTCGGGCAAGTAACATACCGATTGACAAAGGGAATTGTATACCGGATTGCTTGAATCCCCGACATCGTGGTTCATCCGATGAGATCATCGTGGAACATGTGGGAGCCAACATGGGTATCCAGATCCCGCTGTTGGTTATTGGCCGGAGAACGTCTCGGTCATGTCTGCATGGTTCCCGAACACGTAGGGTCTACACACTTAAGGTTCGGTGACGCTAGAGTTGTTATGGTAAATAGTATGTGGTTACCGAATGTTGTTCGGAGTCCCAGATGAGATCCCGGACGTGACGAGGAACTCCAGAATGGTCCAGAGGTGAAGATCGATATATTTGATGAAGGGTATTGGAGTCCGGAATTGTTCTGGGAGTACCGAGTGACGACCAGCGTGACCGAAAGGTGGTTCGGAGGCCCCGTCAAGCATTGGGGGGCCTTATGGGCCAAGGGAAGGGGGCACACTAGCCCACTAAGGGGTTGTGCGCCCCTCCCAACCCCTCTCATGTAACCAGGAGAGGTGGGGGCGCGTCCCCTAGGGCAGCCGCCCCTCCGGGCTTGGGAGGGAAAGTTTCCTAAGGGTGGGGGCGCGCAAACCCATCTAGGGTTTCCCCTGTGGTCGCCACCCCTCCCCTAGGGAATCCTAGGGCGCCTCCTCCACCCCCTTCCCCCTATATATAGTGAGGGAGAGACATGGCAGTCGCACCCCTTCCCTGGTGCAGACCCCTCCCTCCTCCAACACTTCCTCCTCCTCCGTAGTGCTTAGCGAAGCTTTGCCGGAGAACCACGAGCTCCATCACCACCACGCCGTCGTGCTGCCGGAGCTCTCCTTCAACTTCTCCTCTCCCCTTGCTGGATCAAGAAGGAGGAGACGTCCCCGGGCTGTACGTGTGTTGAACACGGAGGTGCCGTCCGTTCGGCGCTAGATCGGATCTTCCGCGATTTGAATCATCACGAGTACGACTCCATCAACCGCGGTCTTGTAACGCTTCCGCTTAGTGATCTTCAAGGGTATGAAGATGCTCATCCTCTCCCTCTCTTGTTGCTAGAATCTCCATAGATTGATCTTGGTGACGCGTAGGAAAATTTTGAATTATTGCTACGTTCCCCAACAGTGGCATCATGAGCTAGATCTATTGCGTAGATTCTATGCACGAGTAGAACACAAGTAGTTGTGGGCGTTGGTTTGTTCAATATGCTTACCGTTACAAGTCTTATCTTGATTTGGTGGCATCGTGGGATGAAGCGGCCCGGACCGACCTTACACGTACGCTTACATGAGACAGGTTCCACCGACTGACATGCACTTGTTGCATAAGGTGGCTAGCAGGTGACAGTCTCTCCCACTTTAGTCAGATCGGATTCGATGAAAAGGGTCCCTATGAAGGGTAAATATCAATTGGCATATCACCGTTGTGGCTTTTGCGTAGGTAAGAAATGTTCTTGCTAGAAACCTATAGCAGCCACGTAAAAACTGTTGGAAATATGCCCTAGAGGCAATAATAAAAGCATTATTATTATATTTCCTCGTTCATGATAATTGTCTTTATTCATGCTATAATTGTGTTATCCGGAAATCGTAATACATGTGTGAATAACAGACACCAACCTGTCCCTAGTGAGCCTCTAGTTGACTAGCTCGTTGATCAACAGATAGTCATGGTTTCCTGACTATGGACACTGGATGTCATTGATAATGAGATCACATCATTGGGAGAATGATGTGATGGACAAGACCCAATCCTAAACATAGCACAAGATCGTATAGTTCGTTTGCTAGAGTTTTCCAATGTCAAAGTATCTTTTCCTTAGACCATGAGATCGTGTAACTCCCGGATACCGTAGGAGTGCTTTGGGTATGCCAAACGTCACAACGTAACTGGGTGACTATAAAGGTAGACTACGAGTATCTCCGAAAGTGTCTGTTGGGTGACATGGATCAAGACTGGGATTTGTCACTCCGTATGACGGAGAGGTATCACTGGGCCCACTCGGTAATGCATCATCATAATGAGCTCAGAGTGACCAAGTGTCTGGTCACGGGATCATGCATTACGGTACGAGTAAAGTGACTTGCCGGTAACGAGATTGAACGAGGTATTGGGTATACCGACGATCGAATCTCGGGCAAGTAACATATCGATAGACAAAGGGAATAGCGTACGGGATTGATTAAATCCTCGACATCGTGGTTCATCCGATGAGATCATCGTGGAGCATGTGGGAGCCAACATGGGTATCCAGATCCCGCTGTTGGTTATTGACCGGAGAGTCGTCTCGGTCATGTCTGCTTGTCTC
This sequence comes from Triticum aestivum, assembly GCF_018294505.1. Lineage (NCBI taxonomy): Eukaryota > Viridiplantae > Streptophyta > Magnoliopsida > Poales > Poaceae > Triticum > Triticum aestivum. The sequence continues at coordinate 711,396,090 of NC_057810.1, read as the reverse complement.
CCGAACCCGTAGGGTCTACACACTTAAGGTTCGGTGACGCTAGGGTTATGAAGATATGTATATGCAGAAACCCGAATGTTGTTCGGAGTCCTGGATGAGATCCCGGACGTCACGAGGAGTTCCGGAATGGTCCGGAGGTAAAGAATTATATATAGGAAGTGCTATTTCGGGCATCGGGACAAGTTTCGGGGTTATCGGTATTGTACCGGGACCACCGGAAGGGTCCCGGGGGTCCACCGGGTGGGGCCACCTGTCCCGGGGGGCCACATGGGCTGTAGGGGGTGCGCCTTGGCCTAGATGGGCCAAGGGCACCAGCCCCTATAGGCCCATGCGCCTAGGGTTTCCACCATGGAAGAGTCCATGTGGTGGAAGGCACCCCTAGGTGCCTTGGGGGGGAGGGAAACCTCCCCTTGGCCGCCGCCCCCCCTAGTAGATCTCATCTACTAGGGCCGGCGCCCCCCCTGGCACCCCTATATATAGTGGGGGGAGAGGAGGGATTTTACACCAGCCCCTGGCGCCTCCATCTCCCCCCGTTACGTCTCTCCCTCGTAGTCTCGGCGAAGCCCTGCTGCTGTGACGCCCTGCATCCACCACCACGCCGTCGTGCTGCTGGATCTTCATCAACCTCTCCTTCCCCCTTGCTGGATCAAGAAGGAGGAGACGTCTCCCGTCCCGTACGTGTGTTGAACGCGGAGGTGCCGTCCGTTCGGCGCTGGTCATCGGTGATTTGGATCATGTCGAGTACGACTACATCATCACCGTTCTTTTGAACGCTTCCGTGCGCGATCTACAAAGGTATGTAGATGCATCTAATCACTCGTTGCTAGATGAACTCCTAGATGATCTTGGTGAAACGAGTAGGAAATTTTTTGTTTTCTGCAACGTTCCCCAAGCAGTGGCATCATGAGCTAGGTCTATGCGTAGTTCTTCTTGCGCGAGTAGAACACAATTTGTTGTGGGCGTAGATTTGTCAACTTTCTTGCCGTTACTAGTCCTTTCTTGCTTCAGCGGTATTGTGGGATGAAGCGGCCCGGACCAACCTTACACGTACGCTTACGTGAGACCGGTTCCACCGACTAACATGCACTAGTTGCATAAGGTGGCTGGCGGGTGTCTGTCTCTCCTACTTTAGTTGGAGCGGAATCAATGAACAGGGTCCTTATGAAGGGTAAATAGAAGTTGACAAATCACGTTGTGGCTTTAACGTAGGTAAGAAAACGTTCTTGCTAGAACCCTAATTCAGCCACGTAAAACTTGCAACAACAATTAGAGGACGTCTAACTTGTTTTTGCAGCAAGTGGTTTGTGATATGATATGGCCAAAGTTGTGATGAATGATGAATGATCTATATGTGATGTATGAGATGTTCATGCTATTGTAATAGGAATCACGACTTGCATGTCGATGAGTATGACAACCGGCAGGAGCCATAGGAGTTGTCTTTATTCTTTTATATGACCTGCGTGTCATCAAGAAACGCCATGTAAATTACTTTACTTTATTGCTAAACGCGTTAGCCATAGTAGTAGAAGTAATAGTTGGCGAGCAACTTCATGGAGACACGATGATGGAGATCATGATGATGGAGATCATGGTGTCAAGCCGGTGACAAGATGATCATGGAGCCCCAAGATGGAGATCAAAGGAGCTATGTGATAATGGCCATATCATGTCACGTTTATTATTTGATTGCATGTGATGTTTATCATGTTTTGCATCTTGTTTACTTAGAACGACGGTAGTAAATAAGATGATCCCTCACAATAATTTCAAGAAGTGTTCCCCCTAACTGTGCACCGTTGCGACAGTTCGCTGTTTCAAAACACCACGTGATGATCGGGTGTTTTATTCAGACGTTCACATACAACGGGTGTAAGACAGATTTACACATGCAAACACTTAGGTTGACTTGACGAGCCTAGCATGTACAGACATGGCCTCGGAACACAGAAGACCGAAAGGTCGAGCATGAGTCGTATAGAAGATACGATCAACATGAAGATGTTCATCGATGTTGACTAGTCCGTCTCACGTGATGATCGGACACGGTCTAGTTTAACTCGGATCATGTAATACTTAGATGACTAGAGGGATGTCTAATCTAAGTGGGAGTTCACTAATAATTTGATTAGTTGAACTTAATTATCATGAACTTAGTCTAAAATCTTTGCAATATGTCTTGTAGATCAAATGGCCAACGTAGTCCTCAACTTCAACGCGTTCCTAGAGAAAACTAAGCTGAAAGACGATGGCAGCAACTATACGGACTGGGTCCGGAACCTGAGGATCATCCTCATAGCTGCCAAGAAAGATTATGTCCTACAAGCACCGCTTGGTGACGCACCCGTTCTCCCTGCAGAACAAGATGTTATGAACGCTTGGCAGGCACGTTCCGATGACTACTCCCTCGTTCAGTGCGGCATGCTTTACAGCCTAGAGCCGGGGCTCCAAAAGCGTTTTGAGAGACATGGAGCATATGAGATGTTCGAAGAGCTGAAAATGGTTTTCCAAGCTCATGCCCGGGTCGAGAGATATGAAGTCTCCGACAAATTCTTCAGCTGTAAGATGGAGGAAAACAGTTCTGTCAGTGAGCACATACTCACTATGTCTGGGTTGCATAACCGCTTGACTCAGCTGGGAGTTAATCTCCCGGATGATGCGGTCATTGACAGAATCCTCCAGTCGCTTCCACCAAGCTACAAGAGCTTTGTGATGAACTTCAATATGCAGGGGATGGAAAAGACCATTCCTGAAGTATTTGCTATGCTGAAATCAGCAGAGGTAGAAGTCAGGAAGGAACATCAAGTGTTGATGGTCAATAAAACCACTAAGTTCAAGAAAGGCAAGGGTAAAAAGAACTTCAAGAAGGACGGCAAGGAGGTTGCCGCGCCCGGCAAGCAAGCTGCCGGGAAGAAGCCAAAGAATGGACCCAAGCCCGAGACTGAGTGCTTTTATTGCAAGGGAAGCGGTCACTGGAAGCGGAACTGCCCTAAGTACTTAGCGGATAAGAAGGCCGGCAAAACAAAAGGTATATGTGATATACATGTAATTGATGTGTACCTTACTAGTGCCCGTAGTAGCTCCTGGGTATTTGATACCGGTGCAGTTGCTCACATTTGTAACTCAAAGCAGGGGCTGCGGAATAAGCGGAAACTGGCAAAGGACGAGGTGACGATGCGCGTCGGGAATGGTTCCAAGGTCAATGTGATCGCCGTCGGCACGCTACCTCTACATCTCCCTTCGGGATTAGTTTTAAACCTTAATAATTGTTATTTAGTGCCAGCTTTGAGCATGAACATTGTATCGGGATCTCGTTTAATTCGAGATGGCTACTCTTTTAAATCTGAGAATAATGGTTGTTCCATTTTTATGAGAGATATGTTTTATGGTCATGCTCCTATGGTGAATGGTTTATTCTTTATGAATCTCGAACGTGATGCTACACATGTTCATAATGTGAGTACCAAAAGAAGTAAGGTTGATAATGATAGTCCCACATACCTGTGGCACTGCTGCCTTGGTCACATAGGTGTCAAACGCATGAAGAAGCTCCATGCTGATGGACTTTTAGAGTCTCTTGATTATGAATCATTTGACACATGCGAACCATGCCTTATGGGTAAAATGACCAAGACTCCGTTCTCAGGAACAATGGAGCGAGCAACCGACTTATTGGAAATCATACATACTGATGTGTGCGGTCCGATGAGTGTTGAGGCTCGCGGTGGCTATCGTTATGTTCTCACCCTCACTGATGATTTAAGTAGGTATGGGTATATCTACTTAATGAAACACAAGTCTGAAACCTTTGAAAAGTTCAAGGAATTTCAGAGTGAGGTTGAAAATCAACGTGACAGGAAAATCAAGTTTCTACGATCAGATCGTGGAGGAGAATACTTGAGTCACGAGTTTGGCACACACTTAAGAAAATGTGGAATAGTTTCACAACTCACGCCGCCTGGAACACCTCAGCGTAATGGTGTGTCCGAACATCGTAATCGCACTCTATTAGATATGGTGCGATCTATGATGTCTCTTACCGATTTACCGCTTTCTTTTTGGGGCTATGCTTTAGAGACTGCCGCGTTCACTTTAAATAGGGCTCCGTCGAAATCCGTTGAGACGACACCGTATGAATTATGGTTTGGGAAGAAACCTAAGCTGTCGTTTCTAAAAGTTTGGGGATGCGATGCTTATGTCAAGAAACTTCAACCTGAAAAGCTCGAACCCAAGTCGGAAAAATGCGTCTTCATAGGATACCCAAAAGAAACTATTGGGTACACCTTCTACCTCAGATCCGAAGGCAAGATCTTTGTTGCCAAGAATGGGTCCTTTCTGGAGAAAGAGTTTCTCTCGAAAGAAGTAAGTGGGAGGAAAGTAGAGCTTGATGAAGTATTACCTCTTGAACCGGAAAATGGCGCAACTCAAGAAAATGTTCCTGAGGTGCCTGCACCGACTAGAGAGGAAGTTAATGACAATGATCAAGATACTTCTGATCAAGCCCCTACTGAAATTCGAAGGTCCACAAGGACACGTTCCGCACCAGAGTGGTACGGCAACCCTGTCTTGGAAATCATGCTGTTAGACAACGGTGAACCTTCGAACTATGAAGAAGCGATGGCGGGCCCGGATTCCGACAAATGGCTAGAAGCCATGAAATCCGAGATAGGATCCATGTATGAAAACAAAGTATGGACTTTGACTGACTTGCCCGTTGAGCGGCGAGCCATAGAAAATAAATGGATCTTTAAGAAGAAGACAGACGCGGATGGTAATGTGACCATCTATAAAGCTCGGCTTGTCGCTAAGGGTTATCGACAAGTTCAAGGGGTTGACTACGATGAGACTTTCTCACCGGTAGCGAAGCTGAAGTCCGTCCGAATCATGTTAGCAATTGCCGCATTCTATGATTACGAAATATGGCAAATGGACGTCAAAACGGCATTCCTTAATGGTTTCCTTAAGGAAGAATTGTATATGATGCAGCCGGAAGGTTTTGTCGATCCTAAGAATGCTGACAAAGTGTGCAAGCTCCAACGCTCGATTTATGGGCTGGTGCAAGCATCTCGGAGTTGGAACATTCGCTTTGATGAGATGATCAAAGCGTTTGGGTTTACACAGACTTATGGAGAAGCCTGCGTTTACAAGAAAGTGAGTGGGAGCTCTGTAGCATTTCTCATATTATATGTAGATGACATACTTTTGATGGGAAATGATATAGAACTCTTGGACAGCATCAAGGCCTACTTGAATAAAAGTTTTTCAATGAAGGACCTTGGAGAAGCTGCTTATATATTAGGCATCAAAATCTATAGAGATAGATCGAGACGCCTCATAGGTCTTTCACAAAGCACATACCTTGATAAGATATTGAAGAAGTTCAATATGGATCAATCCAAGAAGGGGTTCTTGCCTGTGTTACAAGGTATGAAATTGAGCTCAGCTCAATGTCCGACCACGGCAGAAGATATAGAAGAGATGAGCGTCATCCCCTATGCCTCAGCCATAGGTTCTATTATGTATGCCATGCTGTGTACCAGACCTGATGTTAACCTTGCCGTCAGTTTGGTAGGAAGGTACCAAAGTAATCCCGGCAAGGAACACTGGACAGCGGTCAAGAATATCCTGAAGTACCTGAAAAGGACTAAGGAAATGTTTCTCGTTTATGGAGGTGACGAAGAGCTCGTCGTAAAGGGTTACGTCGACGCTAGCTTCGACACAGATCTGGATGACTCTAAGTCACAAACCGGATACGTGTATATTTTGAATGGTGGGGCAGTAAGCTGGTGCAGTTGCAAGCAAAGCGTCGTGGCGGGATCTACATGTGAAGCGGAGTACATGGCAGCCTCGGAGGCAGCACATGAAGCAATATGGGTGAAGGAGTTCATCACCGACCTAGGAGTCATACCCAATGCGTCGGGGCCGATCAAGCTCTTCTGTGACAACACTGGAGCTATTGCACTTGCCAAGGAGCCCAGGTTTCACAAGAAGACAAGGCACATCAAGCGTCGCTTCAACTCCATTCGTGAAAATGTTCAAGATGGAGACATAGAGATTTGTAAAGTACATACGGACCTGAATGTAGCAGATCCGTTGACTAAACCTCTCCCTAGAGCAAAACATGATCAACACCAGAATTCCATGGGTGTTCGATTCATCACAATGTAACTAGATTATTGACTCTAGTGCAAGTGGGAGACTGTTGGAAATATGCCCTAGAGGCAATAATAAAAGCATTATTATTATATTTCCTTGTTCATGATAATTGTCTTTATTCATGCTATAATTGTGTTATCCGGAAATCGTAATACATGTGTGAATAACAGACACCAACATGTCCCTAGTGAGCCTCTAGTTGACTAGCTCGTTGATCAACAGATAGTCATGGTTTCCTGACTATGGACACTGGATGTCATTGATAACGAGATCACATCATTGGGAGAATGATGTGATGGACAAGACCCAATCCTAAACATAGCACAAGATCGTATAGTTCGTTTGCTAGAGTTTTCCAATGTCAAAGTATCTTTTCCTTAGACCATGAGATCGTGTAACTCCCGGATACCGTAGGAGTGCTTTGGGTATGCCAAACGTCACAACGTAACTGGGTGACTATAAAGGTAGACTACGGGTATCTCCGAAAGTGTCTGTTGGGTGACATGGATCAAGACTGGGATTTGTCACTCCGTATGACGGAGAGGTATCACTGGGCCCACTCGGTAATGCATCATCATAATGAGCTCAGAGTGACCAAGTGTCTGGTCACGGGATCATGCATTACGGTACGAGTAAAGTGACTTGCCCGTAACGAGATTGAACGAGGTATTGGGATACCGACGATCGAATCTCGGGCAAGTAACATATCGATAGACAAAGGGAATAGCGTACGGGATTGATTAAATCCTCGACATCGTGGTTCATCCGATGAGATCATCGTGGAGCATGTGGGAGCCAACATGGGTATCCAGATCCCGCTGTTGGTTATTGACCGGAGAGTCGTCTCGGTCATGTCTGCTTGTCTCCCGAACCCGTAGGGTCTACACACTTAAGGTTCGGTGACGCTAGGGTTATGAAGATATGTATATGCAGAAACCCGAATGTTGTTCGGAGTCCCGAATGAGATCCCGGACGTCATGAGGAGTTCCGGAATGGTCCGGAGGTAAAGAATTATATATAGGAAGTGCTATTTCGGGCATCGGGACAAGTTTCGGGGTTATCGGTATTGTACCGGGACCACCGGAAGGGTCCCGGGGGTCCACCGGGTGGGGCCACCTGTCCCGGGGGGCCACATGGGCTGTAGGGGTGCGCCTTGGCCTAGATGGGCCAAGGGCACCAGCCCCTATAGGCCCATGCGCCTAGGGTTTCCACCATGGAAGAGTCCATGTGGTGGAAGGCACCCCTAGGTGCCTTGGGGGGGAGGGAAACTTCCCCTTGGCCGCCGCCCCCCTAGTAGATCTCATCTACTAGGGCCGGCGCCCCCCCTGGCACCCCTATATATATTGGGGGGAGAGGAGGGATTTTACACCAGCCCCTGGCGCCTCCATCTCCCCCCGTTACGTCTCTCCCTCGTAGTCTCGGCGAAGCCCTGCTGCTGTGACGCCCTGCATCCACCACCACGCCGTCGTGCTGCTGGATCTTCATCAACCTCTCCTTCCCCCTTGCTGGATCAAGAAGGAGGAGACGTCTCCCGTCCCGTACGTGTGTTGAACGCGGAGGTGCCGTCCGTTCGGCGCTGGTCATCGGTGATTTGGATCACGTCGAGTACGACTACATCATCACCGTTCTTTTGAACGCTTTCGTGCGCGATCTACAAAGGTATGTAGATGCATCTAATCACTCGTTGCTTGATGAACTCCTAGATGATCTTGGTGAAACGAGTAGGAAAATTTTTGTTTTCTGCAACGTTCCCCAACAAAAACTTGCAACAACAATTAGAGGACATCTAACTTGTTTTTGCAGCATATGCCGTGTGATGTGATATGGCCAAAGGATGTGATGAATGAAATATATGTGATGTATGAGATGGATCATGTTCTTGTAATAGGATCACGACTTGCATGTCGATGAGTATGACAACCGGCAGGAGCCATAGGAGTTGTCTTAATTTATTGTATGACCTACGTGTCATTGAAAACATCATGTAATTACTTTACTTTATTTCTAACCGTTAGCCATAGTAGTAGAAGTAATAGTTGGCGAGACAACTTCATGAAGACACGATGATGTAGATCATGGTGATGGAGATCATGGTGTCATGCCGGTGATGAAGATGATCATGCCGCGCCTCAAAGATGAAGTTCAAAGGCGCGAGATGATATTGGCCATATCATGTCACTCTATGATTTGCATGTGATGTTTGTCATGTTTACATCTTATTTGCTTAGAACAACGGTAGCATAAATAAGATGATCCCTCATAAAATTTCAAGAAAGTGTTCCCCCTAACTGTGCACCGTTGCGAAGGTTTGTTGTTTCGAAGCACCACGTGATGATCGGGTGTGATAGATTCTAACGTTCGCATACAACGGGTGTAAGCCAGATTTACACATGCAAAACACTTAGGTTGACTTGACGAGCCTAGCATGTACAGACATGGCCTCGGAATACAAGAGACCGAAAGGTCGAACATGAGTCGTATAGCAGATACGATCAACATGAAGATGTTCACCGATGATGACTAGTCCGTCTCACGTGATGATCAGGCACGACCTAGTTGACTCGGATCATGTATCACTTAGATGACTAGAGGGATGTCTATCTAAGTGGGAGTTCATTAAATAATCAGATGAACTTAATTATCATGAACATAGTCAAAAGGTCTTTGCAAATTATGTCGTAGCCTACACTTTAGTTCTACTGTTTTAAGATATGTTCCTAGAGAAAATTTAGTTGAAAGTTGACAGTAGCAATTATGCGGATTGGTTCCGTATATGGAGGATTGTCCTCATTGCTGCGTAGAAGGCTTATGTCCTTAATGCACCACTCGGTGTGCTGAACCTCAAGCGTCGTTGATGGATGTTGCGAACATCTGACATACACGTTTTGATGACTACGTGATAGTTCAGTGCGTAATGTTAAACGGTTTAGAATTGAGGCACCGAAGACATTTTTGAAACGTCGCAGAACATATGAGATGTTCCAAGAGCTGAAATTAGGATTTCAGGCTCGTGCCCACGTCAAGAGGTATGAGACCTCCAACAAGTTTCTTAACCTACAAACTAAGGGAGAAAAGCTCAATCATTGAGCATGTGCTCAGATTGTCTGAGTACTACAATCACTTGAATCGAGTGTGGGTTAATCTTCCAGATGAGATAGTGATGGTTCTCCATAGTCACTGCCACCAAGCTATTAGAGCTTTGTGATGAACTATAACATATCAGAGATAGACATGGTGATCCTTGAGCAATTCGTGATGTTTGACACCGCGAAAGTAGAAATCGAGTAGGAGCATCAATTGTTGATGGTTAGTAAAACCACTAGTTTCAAGAAGGGCAAGGGCAAGAAGGGATACTTCATGAAATGGAAAATCAGTTGCTGCTGTAGTGAAGAAACCCAGGGTTGAACCCAAACTCGAGACTAAGTACTTCTGTAATGAGGGAACGGCCACTGAAGCAGAACTACCCTAGATACTTGGTAGATGAGAAGGATGGCAAGGTTGACAGAAGTATACTGGATATACATTGTATTAAATGTGTACTTTACTAGTACTCATAGTAGCACCAGGGTATTAAGATACCGGTTTTGTCGCTAAGTGTTAGTAACTCGAAATAAAAGAGGTACGGAATAAACGAAGACTAGCTAAAGGTGAGATGACGATGTGTGTTGGAAGTGTTTCCAAGGTTGATGTGATCAAGCATCGCCTGCTCCCTCTACCATCGAGATTGGTGTTAAACCTAAATAATTGTTATTTGGTGTTTGCGTTGAGCATAGACATGATTGGATTATGTTTATCGCAATACGGTTATTCATTTAAGGAGGATAATGGTTACTCTGTTTATTTGAATAATACCTTCAACGGTCTTGCACCTAAAATGAATGGTTTATTGAATCTCGATCGTAGTGATACACATGTTCATACCAAAAGATATAAGATAGTAATGATAGTACCACATACTTGTGGCACTGCCATTTGAGTCATACTGGTATAAAACACATGAAGAAGCTCCATGTTGATGGATCTTTGGACTCACTCATTTTGAAAAGATTGAGACATGCGAACCATGTCTATTGGTATATATGCATGAAGAAACTCCATACAGATGGAACATTTGGACTCACTTGATTTTGAATCACTTGAGGCATGCAAATCATACCACATGGGCAAGATGACTGAAAGGCCTCGTTTTTCAGTGAGATGAAACAAGAGAGCAACTTGTTGGAAGTAATACATTTGATGTGTGCAATCCAATGAGTGCTGAGGCACACAGTGAATATCATTATGCTCTTACTTCACAGATGATTTGAGTAGATTCTGAGTATATTTACTTGATGAAATACAAGTCTGAATTATTGAAAGGTTCAAACAATCTCAGAGTGAAGTTGAAGATCTTTGTGACAAGAGGATAAAATGTCTATGATATGATCATAGAGATGAATATCTGACTTACGAGTTTAGTACACAATTAAGACATTGTGGAGATTGTTTTGCAACTAATACCGCCTGGAACACAATAGTGTGATGGTGTGTCCGAACATCATAGCTGCACCCTATTGGATATGCTGCATACCATGATGTCTCTTATCAAACTACCACTATCGTTTATAGGTTAGGCATTAGAGACAACTGCATTCACTTTAAATAGGGCACCATGTAATTCCATTGAGATGACACCATATGAACTATGGTTTAGAGAAACCTAAGCTGTCATTTCTTAAAAGTTTGGGGTTGCGACGCTTATGTGAAAAGTTTTAGCCTGATAAGCTCGAACCCAAAGCGGATAAATGCATCTTCATAACACACCCAAAACAGTTGGGTATACCTCCTATTCAGATCCGGAAGCGAAAGGGATTGTTTCTAGAACCGAGTCCTTTCTCGAGGAAAAGTTTCTCTCGAAAGCATTGAGTGGGAGGATGGTGGAGACTTGATGAGGTTATTGAACCGTCACTTCAACTAGTGTGTAGCAGGGCACATGAAGTTGTTCCTCTGGCGCCTACACCAATTGAAGTGGAAGCTGATGATATTGATCATGAAACTTCGGATCAAGTCACTACTAAAACTCGTAGGTTGACAAGGATACGTACTACTTCAGAGTGGTACATAATCATGTCTTGGAGGTCATGTTGCTAGACAACAATGAACCTACGAGCTATGGAGAAGCGATGGTGGGCCCGGATTCCGACGAATGGCTCGAGGCCATAAAATCCGAGAGAGGATCCATGTATGAAAACAAAGTATGGACTTTGGAGGAACCACTTGATGGTCGTAAGGCTGTTGGGTGCAAATGGATTTTAAAAGGAAGACGAACAATGATGGTAAGTATCACCATTAAGAAAGCTCGACTTGTCGTTAAGATATTTTCCGACAAGTTCAAGGAGTTGACTATCATGAGAGTTTCTCACTCGTAGCGATGCTAAGAGTCTGTTGGAATTATATTAGCAATTACTGCATTATTTATGAAATCTTGCAGATAGGGTGTCAAAACATTGTTTCCTCGATGATTTTCTTGAGGAAAGGTTGTATGTGATACAACCAGAAGGTTTTGACAATCCTGAAAGATGCTAACAAGTATGCAAAGCTCCGGCAATCCTTCTAAGGACTGTAGTAAGCATCTCGGAGTTGGAATATACGCTTTGATGAGATGATCAAAGATTTTGGGTTTATACAAAGTTTATGAGAAACTTGTATTTCCAAAGAAGTGAGTGGGAGCACTATAGAATTTCTGATAAGTATATGTTGTTGACATATTGTTGATCACAAATGATGTAGATTTTCTAGAAAGCATATAGGGTTATTTGAAAAGTGTTTTTCAATGGAAAACCTGGATTAAGCTACTTGAACATTGAGCATCAAGATCTATAAGGATAGATCAAAATCACTTAATAGTACTTTCAAACAAACACATACCGCGACAAAATTTTGAAGGAGTTCAAAATAGATCGTCAAAGGAGTTCTTGGCTGTGTTATAAGGTGTGAGTATTGAGTAAGACTCCAGACCTGACCACGGCAGAATAGAGAGAAAGGACGAAGGTCGTCCCCTATGCTTTAGACGTAGGCTCTACAGTATGCTAGGTTGTGTACTGCACCTAAAGTGTGCCTTGCCATGAGTCAGTCAAAGGGGTACAAGTGTGATCCAGGAATGGATCATAGGACAACGGTCAAGGTTATCCTTAGTAACTAGTGGACTAAGGAATTTTCTCGAATATGGAGGTGGTAAAAGAGTTCTTCGTAAAGGGTTACGCTGATGCAAACTTTAACACTAATCTGGATGATTCTGAGTAGTAAACCGGATTCGTATAGTAGAACAGTTATTTGGAATAGCTCCAAATGGAGCGTGGTAGCTGCATCTACAAGATAACATAGAGATTTGTAAAGCACACACGGATCTGAAAGGTTCAGACCCATTGACTAATAACCTCTCTCACAAGCGAGATATGATCAAACCCCATGGGTGTTGAATTCATTACAATCACATAGTGATGTGAACTAGATTATTGACTCTAGTGCAAGTGGGGGACTGCTGGAAATATGCCCTAGAGGCAATAATAAAATGGTTATTATTGTATTTCCTTGTTCATGATAATTGTCTATTATTCATGCTATAATTGTATTAACTGGAAACCGTAATACATGTGTGAATACATAGAACACAACATGTCCCTAGTGAGCATCTAGTTGTCTAGCTCGTTGATCAATAGATGGTTATGGTTTCCTGACCATGGACATTGGATGTCATTGATAACGGGATCACATGATTAGGAGAATGATGTGATGGACAAGACCCAATCCTAAGCATAGCACAAGATCATGTAGTTCGTTTGCTAAGAGCTTTTCTAATGTCAAGTATCATTTCCTTAGACCATGAGATTGTGCAACTCCCGGATACCGTAGGAATGCTTTGGATGTACCAAACGTCACAACGTAACTGGGTGGCTATAAAGGTGCACTACAGGTATCTCCGAAAGTGTATGTTGGGTTGGCACGAGTCGAGACTGGAATTTGTCACTCCGTATGATGGAGAGGTATCTCTAGGCCCACTCGGTAATGCATCATCATAATGAGCTCAATGTGACTAAGTAGTTAGTCACAGGATCATGCATTACGGAACAAGTAAAGTGACTTGCCGGTAATGAGATTGAACAAGGTATTGGGATACCAACGATCGAATCTCGGGAAAGTAACATACCGATTGACAAAGGGAATTGTATACGGGATTGCTTGAATCCCCGACATCGTGGTTCATCTGATGAGATCATCGTGGAACATGTGGGAGCCAACATGGGTATCCAGATCCCGCTGTTGGTTATTGGACAGAGAACGTCTCGGTCATGTCTGCATGGTTCCCGAACCCCTAGGGTCTACACACTTAAGGTTCAGTGACACTAGAGTTGTTATGGGAAATAGTATGGGGTTACCGAAGGTTGTTCGGAGTCTCGGATGAGATCCCGGACGTGACGAGGAACTCCGGAATGGTCCGGAGGTGAAGATCGATATATTGGACGAAGGGTATTGGAATCCGGAATTGTTCTGGTAGTACCGGGTGACCACCAGCGTGACCGAAAGGTGTTTCGGAGGCCCCGTCAAGCGTTGGGGGGCCTTATGGGCCAAGGGGAGGGGGCACACCAGCCCACTAAGGGGCTGTGCGCTCCTCCCAGCCCCTCTTACGTAATCAGGAGAGGTGGGGGTGCCTCCCCTAGGGCAGCCGCCCCTCCCGGCTTGGGGGGGGTAGTTTCCTATAGGGGTGGGGGCACCCAAACCCACCATCTAGGGTTTCCCCTGTGACCGCCACCCCTCCCCTAGGGAACCCTAGGGCGCCTCCTCCACCCTCCTTCCCCCTATATATAGTGAGGGAGAGAGAGGGAAGCCGCACCCCTTCCCTGGCGCAGCCCCCTCCCTCCTCCAACACTTCCTCCTCCTGCGTAGTGCTTAGTGAAGCTCTGTCGGAGAACCACGAGCTCCATCACCACCACGCCGTCGTGCTGCCGGAGCTCTCCCTCAGCTTCTCCTCTCCCCTTGCTGGATCAAGAAGGAGGAGACGTACCCAGGCTGTATGTGTGTTGAACGCGGAGGCGCCGTCCGTTCGGCGCTAGATCGGATCTTCCGCGATTTGAATCGCCGCGAGTACGACTCCATCAACCGCGTTCTTGTAACGCTTCCGCTTAGCGATCTTCAAGGGTATGAAGATGCTCATCCTCTCCCTCTCTTGTTGCTCGAATCTCCATAGATTGATCTTGGTGACGCGTAGGAAAATTTTGAATTATTGCTATGTTCCCGAACAGAGAGATAGATCCAATCTCGGAGGGGCTCTCGCCCCTCCCAAGCCATGGGAGCCAAGGACCAGAGAGGAAACCCTTCTCCCATCTAGGGAGGAAGTCAAGGAAGAAGAAGAAGAAGGGGGCCTCTGCCCCCCTTGTTTCCGGTGGCACTGGAGCACTGCCGGGGGCCATACTCATCATCGCGATCTTCACCAACACCTCCGCCATCTTCACCAACATCTCCATCACCTCCCCCCATCTATATTCAGCGGTCCACTCTCCCGCAACCCGTTGTACCCTCTACTTGAACATGGTGCTTTATGCTTCATATTATTATCCAATGATGTGTTTCCATCCTATGATGTCTGAGTAGATTCTCTTTGTCCTACCGGTGACTGATGAATTGCTATGATTGGTTTAATTTGCTTGTGGTTATGTTGCTGTCCTATGGTGCCCTCCGTGTCGCGCAAGCGTGAGGGATTCCCGCTGTAGGGTGTTGCAATACATTCATGATTCTTTTATGGTGGGTTGCTTGAGTGACAGAAGCATAAACCCGAGTAAGGGGATTGTTGCGTATGGGATAAAGGGGACTTGATGCTTTAATTCTATGGTTGAGTTTTACCTTAATGAATCTTTAGTAGTTGCGGATGCTTGCTAGAGTTCCAATCATAAGTGCATATGATCCAAGAAGAGAAATTATGTTAGCTTATGCCTCTCCCACATAAAACTTGCTATCGGTTTAGTAACGTAGTCAATTGCCTAGGGACAATTTCACAACTCCTACCACCACTTTTCGACACTCGATATATTTACTTTATTTCTTATTTATCTAAATAGCCCCTAGCTTTTATTTGCGTGCTCTTTATTATCTTGCAAACCTATCCAACAACACCTACAAAGTACTTCTAGTTTCATACTTGTTCTAGGTAAAGCGAACATCAAGCATGCGTAGAGTCGTATCAGTGGCAGATAGGACTTGAGAGAGTATTTGTTCTACCTTTATCTCCTTGTTGGGTTCGACACTCTTACTTATCGAAAGAGGCTACAACTATCCCGTATACTTGCGGGTCATCAACGGGCGCGGGCGACGGCGTGGTCGGGGGCAGGGGCGGCGCGATGACGGGCGCGGGTGATGGCGACGACAACGACGGGCGCGGGCGACGGGGAAGAGGAGCAGGGCGTCAAGGCAGAGAGCGGCGTCGGCGGCGGGGAGAATGAGAAACTGCTGAAAATTTGCAAAGTGTTGGCTTATATAGCACGAGCATTGGTCCCGGTTTGTGGCACCAACTGGGACTAATGCCCCCCTTTAGTCCCAGTTGGTGCCACAAACCGGGACTAATGCCCACCTTTAGTCCCGGTTGGTGCCACCAACCGGGACCAAATGCCTCGTGCTGCCCGTGGCCAAAACTTTAGTCCCACCTCGCTAGTTGAGAGGGGCGCGCAGTGGTTTATAAGCCCCACTGCCGCACCCCTTTCGAGCTCCTCTCGATTGCAGGGTTACGGGCCTAATTGTCACAGCTATGCCTGTTGGGCCTATTGGGCCTTCTGCGGGCCTGAATCCTGGCCTATCGTAGGGTTTCTAGTCGTATTCACGCCGTACTGGCTCAGTAGGTGGCATTTTTTTTATTTTCCCCAAAAAAATTTCTGTTTTTTGCATTATTTATTTTTTTGTTTTTTGCTTTATTTTTTAGTTCCTTTTGCTTTTAGGTAATAAATATTATAAACTTTCTGTTAGTGCCATTTGTTTTCCAATTTGAATAGTTTCAATTTGAATATTTTGAAATTTGTGTGAATCACTAGTTTTTGAATAACTTTACTATAAACTTAGATTTTTCAATGATTCTTTTTCCTGCTATTTAATATTACTGTGTTTTATCATTATATTCAAAAACATATTTTGTTATTTTAGTTTCTAACAAAAAATTCTTTATGATAATTCTTTTTGCTATTAAAGTTTGTAACAAAAAATTTCTTTATGAAAATTCTTTTTTCTTTTAATGTTTTGAACAGAAAATACATTGATAATTTTAGTTGCATAAATTTTAGTTTCAATAATACTAGAGGTTTTATAAAAGTTTATTTTGTTTTTACTTATTTATTAAAGTTTATTTTCTTTCTACTTATTTATTTTCTTTTCTTTTTTTCTTTTTTATTTATTTTATGAAAATTCTTTCTTTTTTGCTTTATTTATTTTATTTTGTTTCTACTTACTGTTGCTATTTTTATTTATTTTATTATAGTTTATTTATTTTATTTTATTAAAGTTTACTTTGTTTCTACTTATTTATTAAAGTTTTTTCTGTTTCTTCTTATTTATTTTATTTTGTTTCTACTTATTTCTTTTCTTTTCTTTTTTTTTTGCTTTTTTATTTATTTTATGAAAATTCTTTTTTGCTTTTAATGTTTTACACACAAAAGCCCTCTCCCCTGGCTGATTCACTGGTCCCGGTTCGTGGCTTGACCGGTACTAAAGACGACCCTTTGGTCCCGGCTCAGGCCACCAACCGGGACCAATGTTGGTGGGCTAGGAGCGAGGCCCATTGGTCCCGGTTCGTCCCAACAACCGGGACCAAAGGGGCCAGACGAACCGGGACCAATGCCCCCATGAGACCCGGCAGGCCCCTGGCCTCACCAACCGGGACCAATGGGCCCATGGGTCCTGGTTCGTGACTGAAACGGGACTAATGGGCTCACCTGGCCCGAACGAAAGCCCTGTTTTCTACTAGTGATTGTAGTAAAACGAGCACAACTAAGCGGATTCGAACACAGCTACCACGTGTTTTGCTTAATCAAAGAAAGTCCATTGTTCCTACCCACAAAAGAAACCCATACTAAGCACCAGCCATCTGCTTGTAGGATCAGCTGCCTCGCAAGCTGTTCGATTGGGACGCACGTGCCCTTTGATCCCCCCCCCCCCGCCCTAGCACCCCCGCGTGAAACCTGTCACGGTGTATATGGGTTTGCAGCTCTCCCATGTCCCTATCTCATCTCCCATGTTTCACAACTAACATGAAAGGAGATCATAATATATGTGTCCATGATAACAAACATGTTCCTATCATTAAGAAGGGGATGTTAAGGTGAATCAAGACATTACAAACACATTCGATAAAGTATAATGCAACATGCGCAAGCATTCATCATCGGTTAACATTTTTTACGAAAGTAACTTGGCTTCTAACTATAAATCAAATCAGGCATACACCGACATATATATTCCTCGAGATTTGACATAAAAACCATATTGCAAAATTGGATTACAACAACAACAAAGACTTTAGTCCCAAACAAGTTGAGGTAGGCTAGAAGTGAAAGCCATAATTTCTCGCGACCAACTCATGGCTCTGGCACATGGATAGCAAGCTTCCACGCACCCCTGTCCATAGCTAGTTCTCTGGTGATACTCCAATCCTTCGGGTCTCTCTTAACAGACTCCTCCCATGTCAAATTCGGTTTACCCCGACCTCTCTTGACATTCTCCACACGCTTTAGCCGTCCACTATGCACTGAAGCTTCTGGAGGCCTGCGCTGCATATGCCCAAACCATCTCAGACGATGTTGCACAAGCTTCTCTTCAATTGGTGATACCCCAACTCTATCTCGTATATCATCATTCCAGACTCTATCCTTCCACGTGTGGCCAGACATCCATCTCAACATACGCATCTCCGCCACACCTAATTGTTGAACATGTCGCCTTTTAGTCGGCCAACACTCAGCTCCATACAACATTGCGGGTCGAACAGTCGTCTTGTAGAACTTGCCTTTTAGCTTTTATGGCACTCTCTTGTCACAAAGAATGCCAGAAGCCTGTCGCCATTTTGATATTGCAAAATTGGATTACCCCATAAAATTACAAGTGTTCATTTCACAATACAAAACATCTTTCAAAGTTGGATTTTCGCAACAAAGGTAGTAGTGACAAAGGAAAAGGTTAAAACTGGATGCTATGAGTCGGTCAGCGCAAGAGAAGAAGGCTTAGACAAAGAAACAGCACCCAAATGGTCCACCAACGGGTATGCAAGGATTCTAAGACAACACACCTCTCTTGTCTTCTCAAGAGAGGGGAACTAGAGATAATGGTACCCCCCGGATGAACACTAGTGAAGCGATATTCCCCACTCCTCCCGTAGTTGCTACTGTTTCTCTCCTGGTCTATACATAGAGGTTGGGTTAGGTATTCGTCCGATGGCACCGGTGCGGTTAGGATGGCTGAGGGAGTCCCGGACTAGGGGGTGTCCGGATAGCCGAACTATCATGGTCGGCCGGACTCCAAGACTATGAAGATACAAGATTGAAGACTTCGTCCCGTGTCCGGATGGGACTTTCCTTGGCGTGGAAGGCAAGCTTGGCGATACGGATATGTAGATCTCCTACCATTGTAACCGACTTTGTGTAACCCTAGCCCTCTCCTATGTCTATATAAACTGGATGGCTTTAGTCCATAGGACGAACAACAATCATACCATAGGCTAGCTTCTAGGGTTTAGCCTCCTTGATCTCGTGGTAGATCCACTCTTGTAACACATATCATCAATATTAATCAAGCAGAACATAGGGTTTTACCTCCATCAAGAGGGCCCGAACCTGGGTAAAACATCGTGTCCCTTGTCTCCTGTTACCATCCGCCTAGACGCACAGTTCGGGACCCCCTACCCGAGATCCGCCGGTTTTGACACCGACATTGGTGCTTCCATTGAGAGTTCCTCTGTGCCGTCACCATCAGGAAGGATGCCTTTTCCCGTCTTCAAAGACGGCACCGTCGTCAAGGGAGCTTTGGCTGCCGGCCAGACTATCCGGCTAGGCGGTTTTCTTATGACCACCTGTTCGGCCACCGCTCCGACAATGACCTCTCAGGTCATTAAAAGCGATCTTCACGTCAGCTCGGAATTCACCGAGCAGCTAGATCCGATTGAGCTCTCCTCCGTAAACGAGCTCTTGGATCGCATCGCCGCCCTGGGAGTCACTACCGACTACGATCAGATTGGGCTTAAAACCGATCTAAGAGAAATTAACTCTCCCCAGGTTACCCACCATGTTGTCGTGGTAGAGGAACAATGCGGCGACTCTTCTTCTATGTTAAAAACCAACTATGTCCGGATTCCCGATCCCTCCATGCCGGATTCCCACGGAGGGATGGACGCTAATCAAATACTGAACCTAAAGTCAGGCATCGGACCAGATTTGTTGGAAAGCGTCCAGCAAACCAAGCTTCCGAATCCGGAAGCTTCTTGGCCTTTGAGCCTCAGATTGGGCGGGGTTCCGAACTTGATTCCACCCGCCCACCCAAACATAAGTGATATATCTCAAATATGGCAAGAGCCCGATGAAACAATACATCATTACTGGGCCAGATTCCTCCTGGTTATGGACAGGATAAAGGACTGCCGTGAAGAAAGCGCGAGTTCAATCTTCTGCAACAATTGCACGGACAAGGGAATCATAAACGCCATCAGTCGTTGCGAAGTTACACGCTTCACCGACCTAGCGACCATTGTACAAAAATACTGCGCGATGGAAAGTGCCTGGAAAACCGAAACTAAGTTTTGGGACAATCCGGCCCTGAATACAACCCCAGTCCGAAATAAAAGGGTGCGTCATACTCAAGCACCTGGGTTAAAAACCAAAAAGCAAAACCCCCTAAAGGGTACGGAACCGTACTGGAGGGATGGCTCAATGGACCCTGCAAAATCCACAGTACGGAGGGCGCCACTCCAACACATAGCCTTCGAGCATGTTGGATATTACGGCAGGTGGCCAAAAGTGGCGAAGGCTTTTTAGCCCCGAGCAACCAGCCCAGCAGCACCAGTACTGTATTAACAGTCTTCGAGACTTTCGCATCAAATAACATGTGGAAACGAACAATCCGCAGCCTTGCCGAAGTCTACCAAGTAGCAACAACAAATCCATGGAGCGACACGGCTATCACCTTCAATGCCAGCGACGAACCTAAATTCCGAACAGCTAGAGCACCAGCCGCATTGGTCCTCAGTCCGATAGTGGACGGCTTTCGTCTTACCAAGGTACTCATGGATGGCGGCAGCGGATTAAACCTCATCTACGAGGAAACCCTTCAAAAAATGGAAATTGACTGGAGCCGCATTGAGCGAAGCAGCACAACCTTCAGGGGAATAATCCCTAGTCGAGAAGTACGCTGCACAGGAAAAATCACACTAGATGTAGTGTTCGGCTCGCCGGACAATTATAGGTCCGAAGAGGTCACGTTCCAAGTGGCCCCATTCGGCAGCGGATATCACGCTTTGTTAGGGCGAGATGCATTCACAATCTTCCAAGCTATACCCCATTATGGGTACATGAAGCTCAAAATGCCCGGACCCAATGGAATAATCACTCTCGCCAGTGATCCAGATACAGCACTACGTGCTGAAAATAAGACAGCCGCACTGGCCCTAGAGGCATTATCCGAAGCCCTAGCGGCAGAGGAACTAACTGCGTTGCGCTCCACGGTGGATAGGGATGATGTGATACTCGATAAGAGGTCCAAGTCCACCTCTTTTAAACCAGCAGACAAAATAGTCAAATTTCAGGTCCATCCAACGGACCCCACAAAGATGGCATCCATTGGGGCACAATTAAATCCTGATGTAGAAGCCGCACTACGAGAATCCCTTCGGGAAAATTGGGACATTTTTGCCTGGCACCCTTCAGACATGCCAGGAATCCCACGCAGGCTGGCAGAGCACAGCCTAAATATCCTAAAAGGATTCAAGCCAGTCAAACAAGCTCTTCGGCGATTTTCCGAACCCAAAAGAGAGGCAATGGGAGAGGATCTAGCCAAGCTCTTAGAAGCCGGATTCATCAGAGATATCAAACATCCGGACTGGCTAGCCAACCTAGTAATGGTACCAAAAAAGGACAAATCCTGGCGCCTCTGCGTCGATTTCAAAGACCTTAACAAGGCCTGTCCAAAGGACCCTTTCCCTCTCCCTCGCATCGACCAAATCATCGATGCTACCGCAGGGCACGATTCATTGTGCTTCCTCGATGCATACTCCGGATACCATCAAATCAACATGGCGGAAAAAGACCAGGCCGCAACGGCATTCATTACTCCATATGGGTCATTCTGCTTCAACACAATGCCCTTCGGACTCAAAAACGCTGGTGCAACATATCAGCGCATGATTCAGACATGTCTGGCTACCCAAATAGGCAAAACAGTAGAGGCATACGTAGACGATGTGGTCGTCAAGACCAAACACGTCAAAACTCTAGTAGACGACCTGAGGGTGACATTTGACAACCTCCGAGCATATGACATTAAGCTCAACCCGGAAAAATGTGTCTTCGGAGTACCAGCCGGAAAGCTTTTGGGCATCATTGTATCCGGTAGAGGAATTGAAGCAAACCCAGCCAAGATCCGAGCTCTGTCACAATTGGATATCCCAAAAGACCTCAAGCAAATACAAAAACTAACTGGGTGCGTAGCGGCTCTAAGCCGCTTCATCTCCCGTTTGGGAGAAAAGGCTCTGCCCCTCTATCGCCTCCTCCGGCGCACCGAACACTTCGAATGGACGGATGCCGCCACGGCCGGACTCGAAGAAATCAAGGCCATACTGGCAACAAATCCGGTCCTGGCCGCGCCCAACCTGGGCGAACCTATGTTATTATATATCGCAGCAACACATCAAGTTGTCAGCGCAGTACTCGTCGTCAAACGAGAAACAGAAGGGCACATATTCCCTCTTCAAAAACCAGTGTACTACGTATCCACTGTCTTAACTCCATGCAAGTCCCGGTACCCACATTATCAAAAGATAGCGTATGCGGTGGTCATGGCATCCCGGAAGCTGCGACACTACTTTCAAGAGTGTTCCATAACGGTGGGCTCCGAAGTACCTCTCAACGATATTATAAACAATCGCGACGCAACAGGCAGGATTGCAAAATGGGCCATTGAGCTCTTACCATTTGACATAACCTACAAACCATGGCGAGTTATAAAGTCGCAAGTCCTGGCTGACTTCATCGCCGAATGGACCGAAGCCGAACTCCCTAAAGAGTACGGCGCGTACTCCACAACGCCGTCCTAAAAATGTCAGCTCGGTTCGAAGGACTCGAATTCCACCATGTAACCCGGGATAATAACCAGGCAGCAGACGTGTTAGCATGCATCGGCGCAAAATGCGACGCCGTCCCTCCAAACATCTTCTTGGAACGGCTCTTTAAGCCATCCGTATTATGGGAAGAGGAGTCCGGAAATAACAATCCGGAGCCAGCTGCAGCACCTAACTCAGACAATTCTGACACAATCGGCGGCTCAGCAAATGAAATAACACCTTCAGCCCACGAAATAATGGCGGTAATTGCCCCATGGATGGAACCATTCCTAGCCTACTTAATTAGGCAGGAACTTCCCGAAGACCAAAATGAGGCCCGCTGCACAGTTCGGTGATCTAAAGCCTACAAGGTCCATGAGGGAGAACTTTATAAGAAAAGCACAACCGGAGTCCTTCAAAGGTGTATCTCCGAAGAGGAAGGGCGAAATCTCCTGGCTGAAATTCACGCCGGACTCGGCGGGCACCACGCTGCAGCCCGGGCCCTTGTAGGCAAGGCCTTCCGTACAGGATTTTATTGGCCAACAGCCCGGGCATATGCTCAGGACTTAGTCTAACGATGCGTCGGTTGCCAGCTCTTTGCTAATCAGAGCCACATGCCACCCACCGCCCTCAAAACTAACCCATCACATGGCCGTTCACGGTCTGGGGGCTTGACATGGTTGGACCCCTTAAAAGGGGAACCCACAAGCACAAATACTTATTGGTCATGGTGGACAAATTCACCAAATGGATTGAAGCCAAGCCGGTTAAACGGCAGAATCCGGACCTGTGATAGATTTCATATCCGGGGTAGTACACCGTTTTGGCGTCCCCCACAGCACCATCACTGATAACGGCACAAATTTCACGACCGACGAGGTTAAACTCTAGTGCAAAAATATGGGCATCAAGCTCGACTACGCTTCAGTCTATCACCCCCAAACTAACGGTCAAGTCGAGCGAGCAAATGGTCTAATCATGAGCGGCATCAAACCCAGGCTAGTGCGGTCCCTCAAGGATCTAACACACACTGGGTAGAGGAGCTTGACTCCGTACTCTGGGGGCTACGGACCACGCCAAACCGAACTACCGGATTCACACCATTTTTTATGGTGTACAGCGCAGAGGCAGTTCTGCCCTGCAATATAATTCATGACTCACCTCGCGTGCGCATGTACGAAGATAGAGAAGCCGAGCTGGATCGGCAGGACAGTTTGGACGCCTTAGAGGAGGAGCGGGATGTGGCAAAAGCTCGTTCCGCATTTTATCAACAGCAGGCTCGAAGATATCAAAGCAGAGAAGTACGGGCCAAAGCTTACAATGTTGGCGAACTTGTTCTACGCCTGCCGGACAAGAAAAAGGACAAACTTAAGCCCAAGTGGGAAGGTCCCTTCATCATCGACCAAGTCCTGACCGGCGGAGCATACCGTCTATGTAACGCATCTGACAACCGACTCGAGCCGAACCCATGGAACGCAGCCCTTCTCCGAAGATTCTACGCCTAACGCCGGACTCAGAGTTCGTCTCACTCCTCCGTCCACCTTTTTACATTTTCACTGTCTCTTGTCCCCCTCCTTCTTCCCACTTTTTTTTCAATACCGTTGATAGGCTGATTTGCACATTGTTCGCACACACTTGATGTGCTTCTAGCACTCATTATACCTGGATGCTTCTTTAACAGAAGCTCATTTATACGGGCTTCATGCCCAACACATGTGTCATACTTCCGCATGTACCTTTTATTCACCATTATATGCATCGATATGACTTAAGTTTTGGCCAAGCTGGGTTGCCTGGCTCCTGTGCTTACCCCTACGTTCCTGATTGTTCGGCTAGGAGGTAAAGGGAGCACCTCTGCGATTGTTACTGCCGGGTCAGCCGGATGTGTACCTCAGACTGGGTGAAGCCGAAAGCTAGCGTTCTTAAGAGAATATTCGGTCGGTGACTTGAAAGATGATTTATTACTTACTTATTTATTTGCCCCCAGATGCTTTTTCTGCTATTTTCGCAGTCCGGACATGCACTTTAGGGCATGCCTCCCAGGGAAAGGAACCTTAACGGAACTATTCTCCCTGGAAGATGTTTCTTACTAACCATGTAATATAACATAGCTAGTTGGGCACTTGTCTGATAAAGCAATTATGACCCCAACGCCTTGTCTCCACGCATGCCCCGGTTCTTCTATAACCATAAGGGTATTCGGACACACTCCGGACTGTTGGGTCCCGAGGTTGAAGCGAAAAGGTCCGCAAAGACAAACGATCTACAATCCGGCTAGAAGGCATTTTACATGTCATTTCAAATTACATCGTCAAACTGACTGATTGTACTCCTCTTCAATCCCATCTAACAGGCTATCTAATTTACAGTCCTGTTGGGAATATTTCGCGGCCAGTTCTACTTGGCCGTACATCAAGCTCATAGGGATCTCCTTCCCATCAGGCCCCGCAGGTCCGACCTCGGCCATGTGGTTTGGGTCAGCCTTCGGGTACCATGTCTTCACCATGGCCCAGGCCTCCGTGGCGCCTTGATGACAGGTCGATATTTTCCACAGACGGAGGCGTCGCCGTGCTCCCTGAAGCTTCTCAGCAAGCCCTCCAAGGCCCTCGGGTAGGGAGACGGAAGGCCATAAAGCCTGAACGACGCCACTTATCGCCTGCCGAACACGTTCAAGCAGTTGAACCAGCTCGGGAAGTTGGTCACCCATTGAACCAGGCATTTCCTCCACAGGGCGACCTGTGAGCACACCTAAAGACACATTTCTGTCAATCGACTTCCTCGTCGAATTCTTCTTTTCAAAGGAATTTGCTCAAGCACTTACTATAAATGCCGCGACGAAGCCGCTAATTCCCCTTCACGGAGCCAGACAGCTGGGCCGAACACCTTTCAGCTCTTCTCCTAGCTGGGTGTGGGCATCTTGGAGCTTGTTTCTCTCCTGCTGCACCTTCATAAGCACCCTCTCGCCGGCCTTTAGCTGACGCAGTAGTTGTTGCTTGTCCGGATATAGTCCGGCGCCCTCTGCAATATTATTGTCAGATTTACGCACACGCCGCACTTTGTTAACTACTTATATTTTCGAAGTACGTATTACCAGCGGGGGTCTCTGTGGCTCCCCCTGTGGTGGCTAGTGCAACCTCAAGTTGGGCCTTGCACTCTTGGAGCTCCTGGGACAGGTGGGTATTCTTCTCTGTAAGATCCTGCATAATAAATGATCCTTAAATCAATTATTTTAACTATTTTAAGTCTCGGGGGCTACTAGCATATATAACTATTAAAATTACTTACCCGTATGTCCTTCACATACTACTTCGTGGCTCTGGTTAAACCATCTTGAGCAGCACGGAGGTGCGCGTTTCCCGCATCAAAGGCATTCAACGCCTCCGGGGAGAAACACGCGTCACGAAGAACTGTTCGGCGATGCCTGTGATTCATGGCGCTCTCCACCTCAGACCGGGTGGCGGACAGCCTGTCGGCATCCTCTGTCGGAGGAGCATCCGGCTCTTGCCTTGTGTTTGCCTCCACTTCCGGACCACGCGATGGAGCATGGCTGGCGGAGGCTTGATTGGCAACCTCTCCGGACACTGTCCGGCGAGCGCTCTTTCTCCTGGAAAAAGTTATGAGCGTTAATATACCTCATAGGGATCCTTCCCTTAAAAACAACGGTGCGCCGTACCGTTGCGGCGACGTTCGATTTGCGTCGCACTCCTCTTCCGCCTGCTGGGCCGAACTGACCCTTGCTAGTCAGCCGCCGCAGGTTCGGCTTCTCGCCTTAAAGGCACCTCCTACGATGCACCATCAGTATAGGATGGTCAGAATTGAGCACGGATCAAATGATGGTGTCAAGACCTCGGTCGTAGTCACCTGGGAGGCCGGAATCAAACCAGGGTAGTCAGCCGTAATGGCGACTAGGGCATTGTCCATGCTAAGTTGGTGGAACACCCCGTCAATCAGCTCCACCTTTATGTCTGGATCCTCTTCAGAGGTCGGATCAAGGGATCGTTCCAGATCCTCAGGCTGTGGAGTTAGGCTTCGTATGCCCTCCACGTCTCGGCGCAGCTCCTGCGTCGAAATCACAAAGTAAAATACTTGACTTTGGTGAAGGAAATATGCCCTAGAGGCAATAATAAAGTTATTATTTATTTCCTTATTTCATGATAAATGTTTATTATTCATGCTAGAATTGTATTAACCGGAAACATGATACATGTGTGAATACATAGACAAACATATAGTCACTAGTATGCCTCTACTTGACTAGCTCATTAATCAAAGATGGTTATGTTTCCTAACCATAGACATGTGTTGTCATTTGATTAATGGGATCACATCATTAGGAGAATAATGTGATTGACATGACCCATTCCGTTAGCCTAGCACTTGATCGTTTAGTATGTTGCTATTGCTTTCTTCATGACTTATACATGTTCCTGTAACTATGAGATTATGCAACTCCCGTTTACCGGAGGAACACTTTGGGTACTACCAAATGTCACAACATAACTGGGTGATTATAAAGGAGTATTACAGGTGTCTCCGAAGGTACATGTTGAGTTGGCGTATTTCGAGATTAGGTTTTGTCACTCCGATTGTTGGAGAGGTATCTCTGGGCCCTCTCGGTAATGCACATCATTATAAGCCTTGCAAGCAATGTGACCAAATGAGTTGGTTACGGGATGATGCATTACAGAACGAGTAAAGAGACTTGCCGGTAACGAGATTGAACTAGGTAATGGATACCGACGATCAAATCTCGGGCAAGTAACATACCGTTGACAAAGGGAACAACGTATGTTGTTATGCGGTTTGACCGATAAAGATCTTCGTAGAATATGTAGGAACCAATATGGGCATCCAGGTTCCGCTATTGGTTATTGACCGAGAATAGTTCTAGGTCATGTCTACATAGTTCTCGAACCCGTAGGGTCCGCACGCTTAACGTTACGATGACAGTTATATTATGAGTTTATGAGTTTTGATGTACCGAAGGAGTTCGGAGTCCTGGATGAGATCAGGTACATGACATGGAGTCTCGAAATGGTCGAGACGTAAAGATCGATATATTGGACGACTATATTCGGAGTTCGGAAAGGTTCCGAGTGATTCGGGTATTTTTCGGAGTACCGGAGAGTTACGGGAATTCGCCGGGGAGTATATGGGCCTTATTGGGCTATACGGGAATAGAGGAGAGAGGCCAAAAGGAAAGAGGCCTGCGCCCCCCCTCTGGTCCGAATTGGACAAGGGGGGCAGCCCCCTTTTCCTTTTCCCTCTCCCCCTCTTTCCACTTCTCCTACTCCAACAAGGAAGGAGGGAGTCCTACTCCCGGTGGGAGTAGGACTCCCCTTGGCGCGCCCCCTCCTAGGCCGGCCGCACCTCCCCCTCCCTCCTTTATATACGGGGGCAGGCGGGCACCCCATGACACACAAGTTGATCTACGGATCGTTCCTTAGCCGTGTGCGGTGCCCCCCTCCACCATATTCCACCTCGGTCATATCGTCGCGGAGTTTAGGCGAAGCCCTGCGCCGGTAGAGCATCATCATCGTCACCACGCCCTCATGCTGATGGAACTCATCCCCGAAGCTTTGCTGGATCGGAGCCCGGGGATCGTCATCGAGCTGAACGTGTGCTGAACTCGGAGGTGCCGTACGTTCGGTACTTGGATCGGTCGGATCGTGAAGACGTACGACTACATCAACCGCGTTGTCATAACGCTTCCGCTTACGGTCTACGAGGGTACGTGGACAACACTCTCCCCTCTCGTTGCTATGCCATCACCATGATCTTGCGTGTACGTAGGAAATTTTTTGAAATTACTACGTTCCCCAAAAGTGGCATCCGAGCCTAGGTTTTATGCGTTGATGTTATATGCACGAGTAGAACACAAGTGAGTTGTGGGCGATACAAGTCATACTGCTTACCAGCATGTCATACTTTGGTTCGGCGGTATTGTGAGATGAAGCGGCCCGGACCGACATTACGCGTACGCTTACGCGAGACTGGTTTCACCGTTACGAGCACTCGTGCTTAAAGGTGGCTGGCTGGTGTCTGTCTCTCTCACTTTAGCTGAATCGAGTGTGGCTACGCCCGGTCCTTGCAAAGGTTAAAACAACACTAACTTGATGAACTACCGTTGTGGTTTTGATGCATAGGTAAGAACGGTTCTTGCTAAGCCCGTAGCAGCCACGTAAAATTTGCAACAACAAAGTAGAGGACGTCTAACTTGTTTTTGCAGGGCATGTTGTGATGTGATATGAAGACGTGATGCTATATTTTATTGTACGAGATGATCATGTTTTGTAACCGAAGTTATCGGCAACTGGCAGGAGCCATATGGTTGTCGCTTTATTGTATGAAATGCAAACGCCCTGTAATTGCTTTACTTTATCACTAAGCGGTAGCGATAGTCGTAGAAGCAATAGATGGCGTAACGACAACGATGCTACGATGGAGATCAAGGTGTCGCGCCGGTGACGATGGTGATCACGACGGTGCTTCGAAGATGGAGATCACAAGCACAAGATGATGATGGCCATATCATATCACTTATATTGATTGCATGTGATGTTTATCCTTTATGCATCTTATCTTGCTTTGATTGACGGTAGCATTTTAAGATGATCTCTCACTAATTATCAAGAAGTGTTCTCCCTGAGTATGCACCGTTGCGAAAGTTCTTCGTGCTGAGACACCACGTGATGATCGGGTGTGATAGGCTCTACATCCAAATACAACGGGTGCAAAACAGTTGCACACGCGGAATACTCGGGTTTAAACTTGACGAGCCTAGCATATACAGATATGGCTTCGGAACACAAAGGCCGAAAGGTCGAGCGCGAATCATATAGTAGATATGATCAACATAATGATGTTCACCATTGAAACTACTACATCTCACGTGATGATCGGACATGGTTTAGTTGATTTGGATCACGTGATCACTTAGATGACTAGAGAGATGTCTATCTAAGTGGGAGTTCTTAAGTAATATGATTAATTGAACTTAAATTTATCATGAACTTAGTCCTGGTAGTATTTCGCAAATTATGTTTTAGATCAATAGCTTGCGTTGTTGCTTTCATATGTTTATTTTGATATGTTCCTAGAGAAAATTGTGTTGAAAGATGTTAGTAGCAATGATGCGGATTGGATCCGTGATCTGAGGTTTATCCTCATTGCTGCACAGAAGAATTATGTCCTTAATGCACCGCTAGGTGACAGACCTATTGCAGGAGCAGATACAGACGTTATGAACGTTTGGCTAGCTCAATATGATGACTACTAGATAGTTTAGTGAATCATGCTTAACGGCTTAGAATCGGGACTTCAAAAACATTTTGAACATCATGGACCATATGAGATGTTCCAGGAGTTGAAGTTAATATTTCAAGCAAATACCCGAGTTGAGAGATATGAAGTCTCCAACAAGTTCTATAGCTAAAAGATGGAGGAGAATCGCTCAACTAGTGAGCATGTGCTCAGATTGTCTGGGTACTTCAATCGCTTGAATCAAGTGGGAGTTAATCTTCCAGATAAGATAGTGATTGACAGAATTCTCTAGTCACCATCACTAAGTTACTAGAACTTCGTGATGAACTATAGTATGCAAGGGATGACGAAAACGATTCCTGAGCTCTTCGTGATGCTGAAATCGACGAAGGTAGAAATCAAGAAAAGAGCATCAAGTCTTGATGATTGACAAGACCACTAGTTTCAAGAAAAGGGCAAAGGGAAAGAAAGGGAACTTCAAGCAGAATGGCAAGCAAGTTTTCACTCCCACGAAGAAGCCCAAAACTGAACCAAAGCCTGAAACTGAGTGCTTACACTGCAAAGGAAATGGTCACTGGAAACGGAAATATCCTGAATATTTGGTGGATAAGAAGGATGGCAAAGTGAACAAGGGTATATTTGATATACATGTTATTGATGTGTACTTTACTAGTGTTTATAGTAGCCCCTGAGTATTTGATACTTGTTCGGTTGCTAAGTATTAGTAACTCGAAACAGGAGTTACAGAGTAAACAGAGACTAGTTGAAGGGGAAGTGACGATGAGTGTTGGAAGTGGTTCCAAGATTGATATGATCATCATCGCACACTCCCTATACTTTCGGGATTAGTGTTGAACCTAAATAAATGTTATTTGGCGTTTGCGTTGAGCATGAATATGATTTGATCATGTTTATTGCAATACGGTTATTCATTTAAAATCAGAGAATAATTGTTGTTCTGTTTAAATGAATAAAACCTTTGATGGTCATACACCCAATGAAAATAGTTTGTTGGATCTCGATCGTAGTGATACACATATTCATAATATTGATGACAAAAGATGCAAAGTTGATAATGATAAGTGCAACTTATTTGTGGCACTGCCGTTTGGGTCATATCGGTGTAAAACGCATGAAGAAACTCCATAAAGATGGACTTTCGGAATCACTTGGTTATGAATCATTTGATGCTTGCGAACCTTGCCTTTTTGGGCAAGATGACTAAAACTCCGTTCTTCGGAACAATGGAACGAGCTACTGACATGTTGGAAATAATACATACCGATGTATGTGATCCAATGAGTGTTGATGCTCATGGCAAGTATCGTTATTTTCTGACCTTCACAAGATGATTTGAGCAGATATGGGTATATCTACTTGATGAAATGTAAGTCTGAAATAGTTGAAACGTTCAAAGAATTTCAGAGTGAAGTGGAAAAATCATCGTAACAAGAAAATAAAGTTTCTGCGATCTGATCGCGGAGACGAATATTTGAGTTACGAGTTTGGTCTTCAATTAAAACAATGTGGAATAGTTTCACAAACTCACGCCACCTGGAACACCACAATGCAATGGTGTGTCCGAAAGTCGTAATCGTACTTTACTAGATATGGTGCGATCTATGATGTCTCTTATCGGTTTTACCACTATCGTTTTGGGGTTGTGCATTAGAGACAACTGCATTCACGTTTAAAAGGGCACCATCTAAATCCATTGAGACGATACCATATGAACTATGGTTTAGCAGTAAACCTAAGCTGTCGTTTCTTAAAGTTTGGAGTTGCGATGCTTATATGAAAAAGGTTTCAACCTGATAAGCTGAAACCCAAATCGGAGAAGTGCGTCTTCATAGAATACCCAAAGTTAACTATTGGGTACACCTTCTATCACAGATCCGAAGGCAAATTATTCATTGCTAAGAATGGATCCTTTCTAGAGAAGGAGTTTCTCTCGAAAGAAGTGAGTGAGAGGAAAGTAGAACTTGATGAGGTAACTGTACCTGCTCCCTTATTGGAAAGTAGTTCATCACAGAAATCAGTTCCTGTGATTCCTACACCAATTAGTGAGGAAGCTAATGATGATGATCATGAAGCTTCAGATCAAGTTACTACCGAACCTCGTAGGTCTTCCAGAATAAGATCCACACCAGAGTGGTACGGTAATCGTGTTCTAGAAGTCATGTTACTAGACCATGATGAACCTACGAACTATGAGGAAGCAATGATGAGCCCAGATTCCACGAAATGGCTTGAGGCCATAAAATCTGAGATATGATCCATGTATGAGAACAAAGTATGGACTTTGATTGACTTGCTCGATGATCAGCAAGCCATGTTAAATAAATGGATCTTCAAGAGGAAGACGGACATTGATAGTAGTGTTACTATCTACTAAGCTCGACTTGTTGCGAAATGTTTTCAACAAGTTCAAGGTGTTGAATACGATGAGATTTTCTCACTCGTATCGAAGCTTAAGTCTGTCTGAACCATGTTAGCAATTGCCACATTTTATGAAATCTGGCAAATGGATGTCAAAACTGCATTCCTTAATGGATTTATTAAAGAAGAGTTGTATATGATGCAACCAGAAAGTTTTCGTCAATCCTAAAGATACTAACAAAGTGTGCAAGCTCCAGCAATCCATCAATGGACTGGTGCAAGCATCTCGGAGTTGGAATATACGCTTTGATCAAAGCATATGGTTTTATACAGACTTTTGAAGAAGCCTGTATTTACAAGAAAGTGAGTGGGAGCTCTGTAGCATTTCTAATATTATATGTGGATGACATATTGTTAATTGGAAATGATATGGAAATTCTGGATAGCATGAAAGGATACTTGAATAAGAGTTTTTCAAAGCAAGACCTCGGTGAAGCTGCTTACACATTGAGCATCAAGATCTATATAGATAGATCAAGACGCTTGATAAGATTTTTCAATGAGTACATACCTTGATAAATTTTTGAAATAGTTCAAAATGGAATAGTCAAAGAAGGAGTTCTTGCCTGTGTTACAAGGTGTGAAGTTGAGTAAGACTCAAGACCCGACCATTACAGAAAATAGAAAGAGAATGAAAAGTCATTCCCTATGCCTCAGTCATAGGTTCTATAAAGTATGCTATGCTGTGAACTAGACCTATTGTATACCTTGCTCTGTGTTTGGCAAAGGAACACAATTTTGATCTAATAAGTAGATCACTGGACATGGGTCAAGAATATCCTTAGTGAGGACTAAGGAGATGTTTCTCGATTATGGAGGTGATAAAAGAGCCCGTCGTAAAAGTATAGGATGGTCAGAATTGAGCACGGATCAAATGATGGCGTCAAGACCTCGGTCGTAGTCACCTGGGAGGCCGGAATCAAACCAGGGTAGTCAGCCGTAATGGCGACTAGGGCATTGTCCATGCTAAGTTGGTGGAACACCCCGTCAATCAGCTCCACCTTTATGTCTGGATCCTCTTCAGAGGTCGGATCAAGGGATCGTTCCAGATCCTCAGGCTGTGGAGTTAGGCTTCGTATGCCCTCCACGTCTCGGCGCAGCTCCTGCGTCGAAATCACAAAGTAAAATACTTGACTTTGGTGAAGGAAATATGCCCTAGAGGCAATAATAAAGTTATTATTTATTTCCTTATTTCATGATAAATGTTTATTATTCATGCTAGAATTGTATTAACCGGAAACATGATACATGTGTGAATACATAGACAAACATATAGTCACTAGTATGCCTCTACTTGACTAGCTCATTAATCAAAGATGGTTATGTTTCCTAACCATAGACATGTGTTGTCATTTGATTAATGGGATCACATCATTAGGAGAATAATGTGATTGACATGACCCATTCCGTTAGCCTAGCACTTGATCGTTTAGTATGTTGCTATTGCTTTCTTCATGACTTATACATGTTCCTGTAACTATGAGATTATGCAACTCCCGTTTACCGGAGGAACACTTTGGGTACTACCAAATGTCACAACGTTACTGGGTGATTATAAAGGAGTATTACAGGTGTCTCCGAAGGTACATGTTGAGTTGGCGTATTTCGAGATTAGGTTTTGTCACTCCGATTGTCGGAGAGGTATCTCTGGGCCCTCTCGGTAATGCACATCATTGTAAGACTTGCAAGCAATGTGACCAAATGAGTTGGTTATGGGATGATGCATTACGGAACGAGTAAAGAGACTTGCCGGTAATGAGATTGAACTAGGTATTGGATACCGACGATCAAATCTCGGGCAAGTAACATACCGATGACAAAGGGAACAACGTATGTTGTTATGCGGTTTGACCGATAAAGATCTTCGTAGAATATGTAGGAACCAATATGGGCATCCAGGTTCCGCTATTGGTTATTGACCGAGAATAGTTCTAGGTCATGTCTACATAGTTCTCGAACCCGTAGGGTCCGCACGCTTAACGTTACGATGACAGTTATATTATGAGTTTATGAGTTTTGATGTACCGAAAGAGTTCGGAGTCCCGGATGAGATCAGGTACATGACGAGGAGTCTCGAAATGGTCGAGATGTAAAGATCGATATATTGGACGACTATATTCGGAGTTCGGAAAGGTTCCGAGTGATTCGGGTATTTTTCGGAGTACCGGAGAGTTACGGGAATTCGCCGGGGAGTATATGGCCCTTATTGGGCTATACGGGAATAGAGGAGAGAGGCCAAAAGGAAAGAGGCCTGCGCCCCCCCTCTGGTGCGAATTGGACAAGGGGGGCAGCCCCCTTTTCCTTTTCCCTCTCCCCCTCTTTCCACTTCTCCTACTCCAACAAGGAAGGAGGGAGTCCTACTCCCGGTGGGGGCGCCCTGGTGTCTCATGGGGGCTATGGGCGTCCTTTTCCGTTGATTCCACCTCCCAAAAATCACATATATTGCAAAATAATTCTCTGTAAAATTGTATTGCATTTGTACATCGTTTGATATGGATATTCTACGAAACAAAAAACATGCAAAAAACAGGAACTGGCACTAGACACTAGATCAATATGTTATTCCCAAAAAATAATATAAAATGTTGCCAAAAGTATGTGAAAGTTGTATAATATTAATCAAGCAGGACGTAGGGTTTTACCTCCATCAAGAGGGGCCCGAACCTGGGTAAAACGTCGTGTCCCTTGTCTCCTGTTACCATCCGTCTAGACGCACAGTTCGGGACCCCCTACCCGAGATCCGCCGGTTTTGACACCGACAATGGCCCTGGTGATCTATCGACCCCTCCCTTACTACGGTTGCAACAAATAGTCGGGTCTCGTCTGCTTACCGTTCGCTCGAGGCAATAATCCTTAGTTTGTTGTTTGTGACAGGCTCTATACGGACGGCGCCGATGGTGATCCTGGAGAATAGTTGGAGGTTTGACGATGGCGGATCTAGCACTCTCCCACGGCATCCACGACAGGAACCACCAGATCTGGATCCTAGTCAGTTCGGCGACAATCTCTATGGCCGACGTGCCACGGACAAGGGCCCCACTGTTCATCAAGTTTCAACTCCTTACCAGGCATGGTTTTGACCTAGATCTAGGGATGTTCAAGACCCACGTCCTCTTCCGACAAGCGTCACGGCGGCAGGAGGTTGGCGACGGTCGATGGTTTGGGTTTGTGATTTTGTGCAGAGACCCCTCATAAGGACCTAAACATAATAATCTTTTCTTCGAGGTCCTTTCAGCAAAGTCTACAAGACACCTGTCCCACCCCTGGTCTTTCTGGAAGATTCCTCATCTGTTTCTTCTTCTTCTTCTTCTTTTGAGCGAAAATTCCTCATCTGTTTCTAATCGTACTCCGTTTATTTTTCCAATTTTATTGTGCGGTTTCTGTATAAAAAAGAAGGCAGTGGGCCGGACCGTTAGTTTCTCTTCCCCCACTTCTTCCACGCCGGCGACTTCACCAGAATCCAAATCGGTTAATCGAAACCCCTCCTCCTCCTCCTCCGCTCGTCGGCGGCGAAGGCATCGACCCCGCCAGGCCCGCGCTTCCGGGCATCGCAGAACACGCGCGACCCCGCCTCGAACCAGATCCAGACGCGCGGGGATGGAGGCGTCCCGGTTCGGCTTCCAGACGGCGCCGGCGTTCAAGTTCGACCCGACGGACGCGGACCTCGTCGCCCACTACCTCCTCCCGCGCGCTGTCGGCGTCCCCGACCCGCCCTTCGCCCACGCCATCATCGAAAACGACCTGGCCGGCCTCCCGCCGGCGGACCTCCTGGCGAGGCACGGCCACGGCGGCAGCCACCACGCCTTCTTCATGCACACCGCCGCCGACGCGCCGGAGATCCGCGAGCGCGGCGTCAAGGGCGGCGCCGGCGGCCGGTGGCGCGGCCAGAAGGCCTCCGTCGAGACCGTCACCCTGGTGCACCCCGATGGCAGCGAGCTGGACATGAAGTACAGGCGCTCTGAGCTCTCCTATGAACGCGACGCGGGTGAGGGGGAGAAGAAGGGGCAGGACGCTGGCGCGGCCGCGGACGCCACCGGCTGGGTCATGCACGAGTACCAGATCGTGTCGCCGCCGCTCCAGTCGACGGTGCTCAGTCGCATCAGCAAGGTCAGGGAGGACCAGCAGCCGTCCGCCGCCGCCGCTGCTCAAAACTGAAAGCTTTGGTGAGATTGATTGCTGATCAGGGAGGATTACCAGCGTTGTACAGTATAAATTAGGTAGGAGCTACATAGGATATTTATATGGCGATTGAATACTTTTTGTTTTAGGGGAGGCACTTGAATTACTTGATCTTGTTATCTATGTGAAATACACTCATGATGCTTACTAGAAATCTGCGATGAGATAATGAGATTTTATCTGTGAGTTCCACACGTTGTGCGTGCACATTGTGAAATCATTTAGAGACCATTAACAAAATATGAAAACAGTACAGCACGGTGTTCTTGAATCTCAGGACAAAAAGTTGAAGAAAAATATGTGGCTGTCATTGAGGATGAAGTGACTCTGGTACTCAAATCTGTGTTGAGGATTTCAGTGCTGAGAGGGTGCTTGGATATGTTTTAGTCTCATGACTAAAAGTAGTGGGACTAAAACTTGCTAGCCTCACCCATGCTTGAATCCAAATACTAAGTACTAAAGAGACTAAAATCAAGTTATTGAACATTTATTATCCTTCAAACCCTCCAATCCAGTACTCGCATGTGTTAAAGGAGATGAATTAAATGAGGAGAGAGAGGGCTAATACATATTTTAGTAGGTTTTCTATGACTAAATTTTTTTAGCTTGAAGACTAATTCTAGCCTCTCTTTAGTCAGGGGTGCTTGGAACTTTAGCCTCTAAAATAGACTATTTTTAGTTATTTTTAGTCAGACTAAAAATAGTCCCTTGGATCCAAGCAACCTCTGAATCATGAGTTCCCTCTGGGGCTATGGGTTGTTGGTGAACCATTAATGCTGCATGATCGATCACACCAAATGGACTGCAAATGTATAACTGCTCAGTCTGCTGTTGAAGACCTGAACATGTTAATAGACAGGACAGTTACATGGCATTTATCATCAAGTCGGTTATTACTTGTATCACCTGTGCTTGATGTGTGTGCGTCTGTGTGTGCGTGTGGGGGGGGGGGGGGGGGGGGGGGGGGGGCTTGCTTGTATTATGCTCTTGGCTGTTTACTCTGCTTGTGCGTTCTGAGTTGCTGTTTCTGGGTTGTGCTGGTGTTGCTTCAGCAGTTGTCCTTTGATTACATAGAAACTAGTATACTAATACAATTTATGACTCCAGATAACAACTAGCATGAACATAAGCAGTTCTTCTTGCCCCAAATTCAAGTAGGTAAGTCATTTTTATCGATCTTCATGTGTTGCTGTGTTTATTCATGTATAGTTACCTTAATAAGACCATGTCCTGAGTAAATGTTCACTGAACGACCAATGAAATATCATGTGTTGTGATCTGCAGAGAAATTCTAAAACACAACACCAGACATGATGCTTAGTACTAGACCAGCAATTCACTGAAAATAAATAGTTTCTATGATCATTTGTGTGCACATTGTGAAATTGTTTAGAAATCGGTAACTATGAATCTGTGATGATGTTGAGAAATACCCATACAGTGAGTACACTGCATGAATTGGGAGTTTGAGACCTTGAACCTGTGCATTTCCAGATGAAAGGAAACCAACTGAGATCTAGTTTCTGTGAAATACCAACATCGCGACCGTTGATTACAACTTTGGGGTCATCGCAAGAACAATGAGTAAACTTGCAAAGACCAGTCGGAAACCAATCTTGAGCAATACGGACGTTGGATCAGTTGCGGGCTAATGTCGGTATCATCTCCCTGAACAAAGTAAGATAAAAACAATACACCCGCATTGTATTCGTTCATCTTGACGCCGGTGGCTAATGTCGCGACGAGAAGGCCTCTGCCTGAGACCATCACCCTGTTGCGTCGTGGCAACGATGATGTGAGCATCCAGTACATGCACTGTATGAAGGCGACGAATGAGAGGGAGAGAAGAGGGGGGAGGACGTTCCCGTTCCATGTAGCCATGTTCAGCCGCAGCAGCAAGATTAGGGAGGACCATTAGCTGGCCGCCACTGCCGCAATCACCGTCATTAAAATCTTTGGTGAGATTGACCACTGATCAGGGAGTACTATGCATCGGAACCATGTAGTAGCTACATAATAGATTTATGGCACTTCATCTCAGGGTTTATGGATCTATGTAAAACATACTCATGATTCTTGCTAGATATTGAAAATAAGCAGTTTGTGTGATCCGTTGTGTTAGTGTAGTGAAACTGTTCATAAATCTCATGATCCTTATTGCCCACTGCTATCTGTTACTAAATTTTACTAGATATAATTGCCCGTGCGTTGCAACAAGGGCATCAATAATATAGTGATTCAACATCAATAATACCTTTGCTGGACCTGGCTCACTTACAGTTGCCGTTCTCTTCGGGTGAGATGTTAGCGGTTATCAAAGCAATGCCACGGGATAAAGCACACTATATGCTGAGACATAATAAAGGATGACTTCATGAGGGCCTTTGATTCTTTCTTCAGAGGAGACACGAGGAGAATGTGTGCCATCAACAAGGCGTTGGTATCTCTCCTGCCTAAGAAAGATGGAGCATTAGACATGAAGAATTTCCGGACGGTCAGTTTGGTACATGGAGCCATCAATTTTTTCCACAAGGTACTCTCCTGCCGCCTAGCACATGAGCTACCGCAGCTAGCTAGTTGTGAAGAACCAGAGTGCATTTGTGCATGGTAGATCCCTCCACGATAACTTCATGTTGGTCCAGTGCAGACTTCGTAGACTGCATGCGCTCAAGAAACTAGACGTCATGCTAAAGATGGATATTTCGATCGAAGGCATTTAATTTGGTTCACTGGTCGTTCCTTTTGGAGGTTCTAGCGGAGATGGGCTTTGGGAGACGGTGCAGATCATGGATCTGTGGTTTATTTGCTACCTCTTCGACACGTGTTATGGTTAATGGTGTCCCAGGGGAAACCATCTTCAACTGAGGTCTATGCCAAGGAGATCCTCTTTCCCCAATGTTGTATTGATCAGGGAGCCTTTGCAGCGCATGTTCTAGTTGGTCGTGACCAATGGACTTTTCTCTCCCCTAGCATCAGAGGCTTGAGTCAGAGGCTTTCAATTTTTGCGGACAATATCATGGTATTCCTAAAGCCCGAGGAGGTGGAGCTACGTGCATGTGCAATGATCTTGGAGATGTTTGGGATGGCGTCGGGCCTGAGGGTGAATCTAAGTAAGAGCGCCGCCGTGCCTATTCATTGTTCGCTAGAGGAGGTGATGATGACACATAACATGTGCTAGGCTTCTCTGTGGGGTCATTTCCTTGCAGCTACTTCGATCCGCCACTCACTATTCGCAATCAATCTGCCGCTCAGTTTCATAGTCTGGTTGAGCAAATCGGTGGCCGACTACCATCCATGCGCGCCTCCACAATGCCTAAGAGTGGACGACTATTACTGATACAATCAATGCTCTATTCCATGTTGATCCATGCAATGATGGCATTGGACCTACCACCGAAGACACTTACGACCATTAACAAAATTCTCATAGGGTTCATATGGTGTGGAAAGGTAGAGGCCAATGGAGGCAGTTGTGTCGTGGCGTGGGATTTGGTGTGCACACCTAAGTGGGCCGGTGGGCTGGGCATTCCGAACCTCGGGTGTCTCAACATCGCGATGCATGCTCAATGGCCATGGTTGCCTAGATCAGACGGAGAGAGGCCATGGGCGGAATTTGACATTCCGGTGCCGAAGGAATCGATAACTTTGTTGAATGCCGCTTTACGGGCCACGATTGGGGATGGGCACAACACCATGCTCTAGGAAGACAGGTGGTTGGACGGCCTAAGAATAGCGGAAATTGCGCCATCCATCTATGGGAGAGTGCCTCGACTGGTGAAGCTTTCGAGGACAGTACACGATGCACTTGCAAGCAACATTTGGGTAACTGATATTGGTTAAGATTTGGAGCTAGGGGCACTTCAGGAATACATGCATCTTGAGGAGGGTTGCAATGACACAATTAGACAGTCTTGGGAATGCAAGTTCTCGGTACGATCAACATATGCAGCCAAATTTGCTAGCCGGAGGTGGTCTCCATTGTGGAGTTCATGTGAAGGTCTAGGGCGCCACTACAATGTTGTTTCTTCTCGTGGCTAGCATTCCGGAATAGATGTTGGACTTCGGATAGGTTGGCTAGTAAGGGGCTACCACACCAACCCTTTATGCACTCAACATGACAAATCTATGAACCACATTATGCCGGGTTGTGTCTTCGCGAGGGAGTTATGGCTGACGATTTGCACGGCCCTAGGAAGGGCAGACTAGACACCATGAGCCGACGACACACTTCAGTCATAGTGCCTAAGAAAGACTACGACGGTACAGAAACCAAGAGACATTAGGGCACTTCTGGGGATGTGGGTGCTCTAGAACACAGGAACTCGGTTGTGTTCGATGGAGTTTCACCCTCGGTTATGACTGTTGCTACACACTTCGAGATGGAATGTCGTGCATGGCGAGAGGCTGGCCTCATCAAGGGAGAGTTGGATCACCTGCTAGGTGGTGGCTACGTGGGTTAGACACGAGTAGTCGTAGTATGTACCAGATAGTGGAGTGGTGTGAGTAGACGCAACTAAGGCACCGTTGTTTTCCTTTCGTCTCTGGCGGCTTGAACCCTAGCCGCCACCAGGAGAGGCCAATCTTCCAGTGCCGTCCTCCGGTAGTTTTCCTCCACCGGCGACCTCGGTCGTCAGTGGTTGGGGGGGGGGGTTGCCAAATCCACGCGTGCGGATTGTTTTTACTCTCTTGTACTCTAGGTTTTTTGGCTATTCATCGTCTTTTGCTTCAGCGACGATGATGATGACGCTGAATAAAGATTCTTCAGATCCTTCCTTGACGAGGAAATCGATCCTATGGTTGCGGATGGATTTGGAAACTAGTCTGTTCAAGTAAGGATGGCGTGGCATCGGCAACATCCTCGTGATGGACCTGTGCCCACGGGCTCCGCCGTTGAGACCACGTTTGCTCCAGTGTCGGCGCGGATCTGGGGAGGTATGATAACCCACAAGTATAGGGGATCATTTGTAGCCTTTCTCGATAAATAAGAGTGTTAAACCCAGCGAGGAGCTAAAGGTAGAACAAACATTCCCTCAAGTTCTATCGACCGCCGATACTACTCTATGCACACTTAACGTTTGCTTTACCTAGAACAAGAATAAAAGTGGAAGTACTTTGCGAGAATAAAAATACGAATAAATTGCAAGACAGTAAAAGTTAGTTGTTTTGTAAAAAGCTTTTGTCACACATGAAAGTTATTTGTCCCTAGGCAATTGATAACTAGACCAGTAACCATTATTGCAATTTTATATGAGGGAGAGGCATGAGCTAACATACTTTCGACACTTGGATCATATGCACTTATGATTGAAACTCTAGCAAGCATCAGCAACTACTAAAGATCATTAAGGTAAAACCCAACCATAGCATTAAGTATCAAGTCCTCTTTACTCCCATACGGAGCAACCCACTTACTCGGGTATGTGCTTCTGTCACTCACGCCAGTCACCATAAGTGAATCATGAACATATTGCAACACCCTACAATGGGGATCCCTCACGTTTGCGCGACACGGAGGGAACCATAGGACAACACCAAAATAAAACATACAACTCATACCAACCACGATCATCAATTAACCCATAGGACAAAACACTCAAACATCATAGGATAGCCGCATATCATTGGGAAATAATATATAGTGTTGAGCACCATGTTTAAGTAGAGATTACAGCAGGGAAAAGAGGTGTTACACCGCTGCATAGAGGGGGAGAAAGTTGGTGTTGACGGTAGCAAGATTGTTGATGTAGATCGCCGTCATGATCCTAGCCCCGACGGCACTCCGGCGCCACCGAGAGAGAGGGGGAGAGAGCCCCTCCTTCTTCCTTGACCTCCCCCCTAGATGGGAGGAGGGTTTCCCCTCTTTTCCATGGCCTCCATGGCAGTGGAGGGGCGAGAGCTCCTCTGATATTGGATCTCTCTCTCTGTTATCTTCTATTTCACGCTCCTGAGATCTAGCCAAAATCCGTTTTTAAATATCCGGAGATCCGCAACTCCTATTGCGTTGAGATTTTTAACATGATTTTTTTCTGGATATAAGCGTCCTTGCGCCTGAAGGAGAGCAACAACCACCTTACAAGGTGACCACAACCCACCACGGCGCGCCTGGGCCCTTGGGAGCGCCCTGGTGTCTCATGGGGGCTATGGGCGTCCTTTTCCGTTGATTCCACCTCCCAAAAATCACATATATTCCAAAATAATTCTCTGTAAAATTGTATTGCATTTGTACATCGTTTGATATGGATATTCTACGAAACGAAAAACATGCAAAAAACAGGAACTGGCACTAGACACTAGATCAATATGTTATTCCCAAAAAATAATATAAAATGTTGCCAAAAGTATGTGAAAGTTGTATAATATTGGCATGGAATAATAAAAATTATAGATACGATGGAGACATATCAGCACCCCTAAGCTTAATTCCTGCTCGTCCTCGAGTAGGTAAATGATAAATATAATTTTTGATGTGGAATGCTACCTAGCATAATCTTGATCATATGCCTAATCATGGCATGAATATTAAGACAAGAGTGATTCAAAACAATAGTCTATAATTTGACATAAAGACATTAATACTCACGCATCCCAACAAATAATCATGTCTTTCAAAATATCAATGCTAAAGAACTCTATCCCTACAAAATCATATAGTCTTGTCAAGCTCTGTCTTCTTAACTCAAAGTATTTATCATGTACTACCCCGGTGTCAGCCAAGCAATTGGTTCATAGTTTTTAACACGCTTCAGCTTTTTCAACTCCCATGCAATACATGAGCGCAAGCCACGGATATAACACTATGGGTGGAATAGAATACGGTGGTAGAGATTAATTTGGAGAAGACAAAAAAGTAAGAAAGTCTCACATCGACGCGTCTAATCAACGGGCTATGGAGATGCCCATCAATTGATATCAATGCTAGGAGTGGGGATTGCCATGCAACGGATGCACTAAGAGCTATAAGTGTATAAAAGCTCAATATGAAAACTAAGTGGGTGTGCATCATACTCTTTAATGAAAAATTCCCACTAGTATAGGGAAGTGACAACATAGGAGACTCTCTATATGAAAAATGTGGTGCTACTTTGAAGCACAAGTGTGGAATTAGCATGGCCCTTCTCTTTCTTCTTCTTCTCTTTTCTTTTTTTTCTTTTTTTCCTTCTGTCCGGAGTCTCACCCCGACTTGTGGGGGAATCATGGTCTCCATCATCCTTTACTCACCGTGACATGCTCTAATAATGAATAATGATGATCATCACACTTCTATTTACTTACAACTCAATATTACAACTCGATACCTATAACACAGTATGACTCTATATGAATGCCTCTGGCAGTGTACCAGGATGTGCAATGATCTAGCGTAGCAAAGATATCAAAAAACGACAAGCCATGGAAATATCATGCTAGCTATCTTACGATCATGAAAAGCAATATGACAATGAATGCTCAAGTCATCAAAACGGAAGCGGTGGAAGTTGCATGGAAATATATCTCAGAATGGCTATGGAAATGCCATAATAGGTAGGTATGGTGGCTGTTTTAAGGAAGATATAAGGAGCCTTATGTGTGATAGAGCGTATCATATGACAGGTTTGGATGCACCGGCGAAGTTTGCACCGACTCTCGAGGTGAGAAAGGGAAATGCACGGTACAGTAGAGGCTAGCAAATTGCGGAAAGGTAAGAGTGCGTATAATGCATGGACTCACAATCGTCATAAAGAACTCATATACTTATTGCGAAAGTTTGTTAGCCCTCTAAGCAAAGTACTACTACGCATGCCCCTGGGGAGGTTGGTAGGAGTTAACCATCGTGCGCCCCCGACCTCTATGCAAAGGAAGATAATCAATAATAAATCATGCTCCAACTTCATAGCATAACGAGAGACTATACATGCATGGTTCGGGAATCACAAAACCTTAACACACATATCTTACTAAACACGATCATCCACTAGTACCTCCCACATATTATCATCTCTATATCCCAAAACTATTGCAAGGAATCAAACATATCATATTCAGTGATCCACAAGTTTTATGTAGGATTTTATGACTAACCATGCAATTGACCAATTCTTGTTGAGTCTCTAAATATATATAAGTGAAGCATGAGAGTTTAATTCTTTATACAAAAGACTTGCACATGCTCTAATAATTATAAGTGAAGCAAAAGAGCATTCTACAAATAACGGTTTGCTATGTGAAGAGAAACATGCAATCCAAACTTCAAATGTTATAAGTGAAGCACATGAAGCATTCTATAAGGCCATACTCAAAAGATATAAGTGAAGTGCAATGAGCATTCTATAAATCAACCATGGACTATCTCATATCAGCATGGTGCATAAAAGGGAAGTGAAAACTAAACACAAAAGACGCTCCAAGATTTATGCATATCACGTGAACGAAACGAAAACCAAAACATACCAATACTTGTTGAAGAAAGATGGGATGCCTTCAGGGGCATACCCAAGCTTAGACTCTTTAGCTCCTCAGATATTTACTTGGGGTGACTTGGTCATCCCTAAGCTTGAAATCTTGCCTTCCCTCCTTCTCCTCATATCGAGACCTC
Organism: Triticum aestivum; assembly: GCF_018294505.1. Classification (NCBI taxonomy): domain Eukaryota; kingdom Viridiplantae; phylum Streptophyta; class Magnoliopsida; order Poales; family Poaceae; genus Triticum; species Triticum aestivum. The sequence continues at coordinate 711,351,166 of NC_057810.1, read as the reverse complement.
CTCGATCTTTGAACACTTCACCCACACGAAACTTAATAGAAAACTCGGTGAGATCTGTTAGTATAAGAATGCAACTCACTACTTTAAGTACTATTGAAAACCCATTCATATTTTGTTTTTGCATTATAGCTACTGTATTATAACTTATCCATGGCTTATACCACCGATACAATCGATAGTTTCATCAAAACGAGCAAAACAATGCATCAAAAACACAATCTTTCAAAAACAGGACAGTCTGTAGCAATCTAAACATTGACCATACTTCTGTAACTCCAAAAATTCTGAAACATTAGGAAAAAATAAACATTTTGCATAGCAGTGCTGTGTAAAAATTTCAGAAACTTTTGACATTCCGATAAAAAACGAAAATTCACGCACTACAGCCAAAGTTTCTGTTTTTTGCACCGCACATACCCACAAGCAATCTAATCATCCTAAAGGCAAATCTTGGCACTTTATTTATATAATACAATGGATTTGTATAAGGGGATAATTATTTTTGTTGAAAATTTTCTGTAATGAAGATTCACAAAGTTTTCATGGGCATGAACAAAGTTCAAGGAGCTCCCCCACTTTAACAATGCTCGTCTCTCTCACTTTCACTTTTCTTTTTGAAAAAGTTTTAGGTTCCCCTCTATATATATTTTTAAAATTTTATAAAAAACACTCTACAGAAATAAATGACTCTCTTAAACTTCCGGGCTGTCTCCCTGGCAGCGCTTCTTTAAAGCCATTAAGCTAGGCATAAAGTGTTCAAGTAATGGATCCACCCGGATCCCAAGGTATATCAAAGCGGATTTTAATTAGCAATGATTTGTATTTTAGTAGTGAGCACAAAGCAACATATATCATGCAATGACGAAGTCTAAGTCTCTTCCTATGCATCGGCATGTCATAGAAGAACAAATCATGCACAGCAAGTAAAGGCCAATACATAGCATAATCACTTTCTTGCAATTTTATCGTGTTGGAAACATAGAGAGGCGGAGATGTAGTTCCTCTCTCATAATAATTGCAAGTAGGAGCAGCAAGCACATGCATATTATATTCATCAAAAATCATCATGTGTAATATTAAAAGGCAACCTATCAATATAATCCTTAATAAGAACAAACTTCTCTGATATAGTGTAGTTGGGAGAATTCAAAAAGATAATAGGACTATCATGTTTGGGTACAATAGCAAAAATTTCATTCTTAACATAAGGAACTATAGCAAGTTCATATCCATAAGCATAATTCATATTGGCATCTTGGCCACAAGCATAGTAAGCATTAAGTCATCAAAAAGGGATATTTCAATAGAATCAAAGGAATCATAGCAATTATCATAGCATTTATCCTTAAGTAAACATGAAGGGAAATTAAATAATGTATGAGTTGAAGAGTTACTCTCATTAGAAGGTGGGCACTAGTAGCTAATAGGCTCTTCCTCCTTTTGTTCTTTGCTCTCCTCATCATCTTTTTCATCTAATGAGCTCACAGTTTCATCAATTTCTTCTTCCATAGTTTCCTACAAAATAATAGTCTCATCTTGGACAGCGGAGACTTTCTCAATAAACACATCAATATCGTAATTGTATTTGTAATTCTCATAGCAATATTTAAGTATAGCAAAATTTTCAGGTCTATAAACAACATCATCATAATCATCATACTTTTCAAACAGAGATTCCATTTCATAAGCACCCTTAAAAACAACAAATTCTTCTATTCGTTCCACATCATAGTAATCATATATTAGCATAAGAAGCCAAGGTTTCATTATCATTAAATTTGCATGAAAAGGGAAGGTGTGGATCCTTCATCCTAGAGCAACAAGTATAACCATATCTCAAGCATAGTTCCCGAGCATACCAATGTAACATATGAATTTGATCCCATAAGAGTTTCCCTTTATGCATCAAGCGATAATCCCTAAAGTATTCACATTGATCCAACGTGTCTCCCATTGTCAAGTTGAATGGGGTTTTCTCAGGATTATCAAAGTAGTGTCTAATATTTTTCACATAACGAGCATCGAGGGTTTTAGGAGGTTCCCCATCTCCATGAGTAGCAAGTACACCTAATTTTTTTTTTGTGTTCTGTGTTCCATATCTATAACTAAAGATAGAGAACAACTTAAAGAAAAAAATAAAATCTACTTAGTGATAAATCAAACAAGCACACACAAGAATACTCACACCACGCTATTGCTCTTCGGCAACGGCGCCAGAAAAATGTCTTGATAACCCACAAGTATAGGGTATCATTTGTAGAATTTTTCGATAAATAAGAGTGTCGAACCCAACAAGGAGCTAAAGGTAGAACAAATATTCCCTCAAGTTCTATCGACCACCGATGCAACTCTACGCACACTTAACATTTGCTTTACCTAGAACAAGAATAAAACTGGAAGTACTTTGCGAGAATAAAACTACGAATAAATTGCAAGACAGTAAAAGTTAGTTGTTTAGTAAAAAAGCTTTTGCCACACAAGAAAGTTATTTGTCCTAGGCAATTGATAACTAGACCAGTAATCATTATTGCAATTTTGTATGAGGGAGAGGCATGAGCTAACATAGTTTCTTTACTTGGATCATATGCACTTATGATTGAAACTCTAGCAAGCATCCGCAACTACCAAAGATCATTAAGGTAAAACCCAACCATAGCATTAAGTATCAAGTCCTCTTTACTGCCATACACAACAATCCACTTACTCGGATCTGTGCTTCTGTCACTCACGCCACCCACCATAAGCGAATCATGAACATATTGCAACACCCTACATCGGGGATCGCTCACGTTTGTGCAACACGGAGGGCACCATAGGACAGCACCAAAATAAAACATACAACTCATACCAACCACGATCATCAATTAACCCATAGGACAAAACACTCAAACATCATAGGATAGCCGCATATCATTGGGAAATAATATATAGTGTTGAGCACCATGTTTAAGTAGAGATTACAGCAGGGTGGGTGGCGTGAGTGACAGAAGCACTACATATTATAGGATAGCCACATATCATTGGGAAATAATATGTAGTGTTGAGCACCATGTTTAAGTAGAGATTTGTCAGGACCCCGATCCTAGGTCACATCGATCTAGCATGTAACACATCATATCACTTTGCGGCCTCACGCATGGTATTCCCACGGGTGCTACCTTACCTGGCCCGGGACCGTTTGCGCCTTTTGGCTCACGTATATGATAGTGCCACTAGCATCCATATGACAAAGAAACCGGGCCGACATGACTAGTCGTAAACCCAAGGCGGTGCTAACTTACAGGGACAGGCATACATGACCCAGCAACGAACGTGTCAATCAAGAACGTATGAACCCAAGTCGTAGCAAGCTACAAGGACTTAAAGGAACAACGTGTGACTTTTCCTCGAAGGGGCAGACACAGGAACGAAGAAGGACACATGCTGGCCAGCCTAAGTGTTTTGGAGCAGTAGTAAGCAACGATGGCTCAGTGAAACCACTAGGAGACATTTCCCGGTAAGAGAGGCTACCAAGAATAAACAACTAGGTTGTCGGATCCCACACATACCAAGCATTTCATTAACATACACACAATATGCTCGATATGTGCAAATACAACATGGCATCACAACAAAAAACTACGACTGAAAGTATTTATTCATTAGGCTCCGAGGAGCCAGATATTACAAACATGGGTCTGATGACCTAGCATTCAAGTCATACAAGCAATAAGCACATGCGGAAGCTTAACTTGTCTGAGTACAGACAACTACAAATGAAAAAGGCTGAGAAGCCTGACTATCTACAAGACCCTACCGAGGGCACAAGATCATAGCTGAGGTAACAAGCTAAACGTCGAAGTCCAGCGGAACTACTAGTGAGACTGAAGTCTCTCTGCAAAACATAAATTAAGCAAACATGAGTACAAATGTACCCAGCAAGACTTACATCAGAACTAGCAACATATGCATCAGCATCAACAAAGGGGTGGTGGAGTTTGACTGCAGCAAGTCAGCTTTGACTCGGTGGCTATCCTGAACTACGACTGTAAGTAACTCTTTTGAGGTGGCGCACATGAGTCCACATATTCACCATATCAATGCACCACTATGTATCCACTCCCGTCTCCCTACGAGAAGGCCGTCCATAGCACTCACGCTTAACTTGCACATTTTAGAGTATCCACTTTCACTTGTCTACGAACTGTACAGGCAACCCAGAAGTCCTTTACCGTGGACACGGCTATTCAAATAGATGATGTTAACCCTGCAGGGGTGTACTTCTTCACACATGCTCTCGCCACTTACCACCATGTACACGTCATGTATCTTGGCAACCTTCAAGCTGAAGCCAGGCGAGGGTGTCGGCCACGACCTGACTAACCACACAAGTCCCTAGTTCAGGTTTATCGCCTCTTCAGGTTCCATTCGCAGGGAGTCCGGCCGAGGTTTCCACTACGGCCCCGAACGATGTCTGAAGGATTCCCGAGGCACCAAACAGGCGTGCCGATACACCGTGCCATGTGCCTACCGCATCACAGCCCACCCCTAGGGTCAGTGCTGCACATGGCCTCCAGCATACTACAAACACCAGAAACTACTTGCAACTCCTGGACAGAGGACAAGGGTGGTTAATAAGTCGAGAGAGTCAATTAAGGATCCCAATGTGTGGTAGTAGCTGTTCATGGATCACAAACACAGAACTCAGTTCCTAAGGACTATTTCAATGAGACAACCCACAATGTACTCCTACATGGCCTCTCACCGCTACCTTTACCAAATCGTGTTCACACACTTAGCTCTCAATAGTAGGACATGTTCACAACTTTTCCAATTCATCCCTGATGAATCATACCTGACACAACTCTAAGCAATAGCAGTCATGACAAAAAAGCATGAATGAGTAGGCACATCAGGGCTCAAACAACTCCTACTCATGCTAGTGGGTTTCACCTATTTACTGTGGCAATGAAAGGTCATGAAGAGGAAAGGGTGAGGGAGTCCTGGATTAGGGGGTGTCCGGATAGACGAACTATCACCGTCGGCCGGAGTCCAAGACTAAGAAGATACAAGATTGAAGACTCCGTCCCATGTCCGGATGGAACTTTCCTTGGCGTGGAAGGCAAGCTTGGCGATACGGATATGAAGATCTCCTACCATTGTAACCGACTCTGTGTAACCCGAGCCCTCTCCAGTGTCTATATAAACTGGAGGGTTTTAGTCCATAGGACGAACAACAATCATACCATAGGCTAGCTTCTAGGGTTTAACCTCTCTGATCTCGTGGTAGATCATCTCTTGTACTACCCATATCATCAATATCAATCAAGAAGGAGTAGGGTTTTACCTCCACCGAGAGGGCCCGAACCTGGGTAAAAACATCGTGTCCCTTGTCTCCTGTTACCATCCGCCTAGACGCACAGTTCGGGACCCCCTACCCGAGATCCGCCGATTTTGACACCGACATTGGTGCTTTCATTGAGAGTTCCTCTGTGCTGTCGCCATCAGGAAGGATGCCTCGTCCCGTATTTAAAGATGGCACCATTGCTAAAGGAGCTTTGGCCATCGGCCAATCTATCCGGCTAGGTGGTTTTTTCTGACCGCTTGTTCTGCCGCCGCGCCAACGATGACTTCTCGGGTCATCAAAAGCAATCTTCCCGTCAACTCAGAATTCGCCGAGCAGCTAGATCCGATAGAGCTATCCTCCTTAAACGAGCTCTTGGATCGCATCGCCGCCCTGGGAGTCTCTACAGACTATGATCAGATTGGGCTTAAAACCGACCTGAGAGAGATCAACTCTCCCCAGGCTACCCACCATGTTGCTGTGGTGGAGGAACAACACGGCGACTCTTCTTCCATACTAAGGACAAGCTATGTACGGATTCTCGAACCCTCCATGCTGGATTCCCGCGGAGGGACGGACGTCGATCAAGTCCTGAACCTAAAGTCAGGCAGCGGGCTGGATTCATTGGACAATATCCAAAAGCCCAAGCTCCCAAGTTCGGAAACTTTTCGACCTTTGAGTCTTAAATCGGACGGGGTTCCGAATTCAATTCCACCCGCCCACCCAAACATAAGCGATCTATCCCGAATCTGGCAAGAGCCCGCTGAAACAGTACACCATTACTGGGCCAGATTCCTCCTGGTTATGGACAGGATAAAGGACTGCCATGAGGAAGACGCAATCTTACTTTTCTACAATAACTGCAGGGACAAGGGAATCCTAAACGCCATAAGCCGTCGCGAAATTACACGCTTTGCCGACTTGGCGTCCATAGTACGAAAGTACTGTGCGATGGAGAGCGCCTGGAAAACCAAAATCAACTTTTGGGATAATCTGGCTCCGAATACATCCCTAGTCCGAAATAAAAGGGTGCATCATCGTCAGGCACCCGGGTTAAATACCAAAAAGCAAAAAAACCCTAAAGGGCACGGAAACGTTCTCGAGGGATGGCTCAGTGGACCCTGCAAAATTCACAGCGCAGAGGGCGCCACTCCAACTCATAGCCTTCGAGCATGTTGGATACTACGGCAGGTGGCCAAAAGTGGCGAAGAGCTTCTAGCTCCAGGGAACCAGCCCAGTAATACCAGTACAGTAGTAACAGTCTTCGAGACTTCCGCATCAAATAATATGCAGAAACGAACACTCCGCAGCCTTGCCGAAGTCTACCAAGTAGCAACAATAAATCCATGGAGTGACACGGCTATTACCTTCAACGCCAGTGATGAACCTAAATTCCGAACAGCCCGAGCACCAGCCGCATTGGTCCTCAGCCCAATAGTGGACGGCTTTCGCCTTACTAAGGTACTCATGGATGGCGGCAGCGGATTAAACCTCATTTACGAGGAAACCCTTCGAAAAATGAAAATAGACTGGAGCCGCATTGAGCGAAGCAGCACAACCTTTAGAGGAATAATCCCTAGTCGGGAAGCATGCTGCACAGGAAAAATCACACTGGATGTGGTGTTCGGTTCGCCGGACAATTACAGGTCCGGGGAGGTCACGTTCCAAGTGGCCCCGTTCAGCAGCGGATATCACGCTTTATTAGGACGAGAGGCATTCACAATTTTTCAAGCTATACCCCATTACGGGTACATGAAGCTAAAAATTCCGGGGCCCAACGGAATCATCACTCTTGCCAGTGATCCAGACATAGCACTCCACGCCGAAAATAAGACAGCCGCATTAGCTCTCGAGGCACTATCCGAAGCCCTAGCGGTCGAGGAACTCACCGTGCTGCGCTCCACGGTGAACAGGGACAATGTGATACTCGATAAGAGATCCAAGTCCACCTCTTTTAAACCAGCGGACGAAATAGTCAAATTCCAAGTCCATCCAACAGACCCTACAAAGACGGCCTTCATTGGGGCACATCTAAACCCTGATGTCGACGCCGCACTATGAGAATTCCTACGGGAAAATTGGGACATCTTTGCCTGGCACCCCTCAGACATGCCAGGAATCCCAGGCCGACTGGCCGAGCACAGCCTAAATATCCTAAAAGGATTCAAGCCAGTCAAACAGGCTCTTCGGCGTTTTTCCCAACCCAAGAGACAAGCAATGGGAGAGGAGCTAGCCAAACTTTTGGAAGCCGGATTCATCAGAGATATAAAACATCCGGACTGGCTAGAAACCTGGTGATGGTACCAAAGAAAGATAAATCCTGGCGCCTATGGGCCGACTTCAAGGACCTTAACAAGGCTTGCCCAAAGGATCCATTCCCCCTCCCCGCATCGATCAAATCATCGACGCTACTGCAGGGCACGATTCATTGTGCTTTCTCGACGCATACTCCGGCTACCACCAAATCAAGATGGCGGAACCAGAGCAAGCCGCAACAGCATTCATCACTCCATACGGACCATTCTGTTTCAACACAATGCCCTTCGGGCTCAAAAATGCCAGCGCAACATATCAGTGCATGATTCATACATGTCTGGCAAACCAGATTGGCAAAACAGTGGAGGCATACGTAGATGATGTGGTCGTCAAATCCAAGCATGTCAAAACTCTAGTAGATGACTTGAGGCTCACATTCGACAATCTCCGAACATACGGCATTAAGCTCAACCTGGAAAAATGCGTTTTCGGCATACCAGCTGGAAAGCTCTTGGGCTTCATTGTGTCCGGTAGAGGAATAGAAGCAAACCCAGCCAAGCTCCGAGCTCTGTCACAATTGGATATCCCAAAAGACCTCAAGCAAATACAAAAATTGACTGGATGCGTGGCGGCTCTAAGCCGCTTTATCTCCCGCTTAGGAGAAAAATGCATTACCCCTTTATCGCCTCCTCCGGCGCACCGAACACTTCGAGTGGACGGATGCCGCCACGGCTGGACTCGAAGAAATCAAAGCCATATTGGCAAAAAATCCGGTCCTGGCCGCGCCCAACACGGGCGAACCAATGCTACTACACATCGCGGCAACCCATAAAGTTGTAAGCGCGGTGCTCGTTGTTGAACGAGAAACAGACGGACACAAGTTCCCTCTTCAAAAACCAGTTTACTACGTGTCCATTGTCCTAACTCCATGCAAGTCACGGTAACCGCATTATCAAAAGATAGCATACGCAGTGTTCATGGCATCCCGGAAGCTGCGACACTACTTCTAAGAGTGTTCGATAACAGTAGCCTCCGAAGTACCTCTTAATAACATTATAAACAACCGCGATGCAACGGGCCGGATTGCCAAATGGGCCATCGAGCTCCTCCCGTTCGACATAACTTACTAGCCAAGGCGAGCTATTAAGTCGCAGGTTTTGGCCGACTTCATCGCCGAATGGACTGAAGCCGAACTCCCTAAACAGTACGACGCATATTCCAACTGGATCATGCACTTTGATGGCTCCAAAATGTTGGCCGACCTGGGGGCTGGCATCATTCTGACATCCCCAACCGGAGATACAGTCCAATACGTACTTCAGATAATGTACACGGACTCCAACAACACAGCCGAATACGAGGCCCTTCTACACGGTCTCCGGATGGCAGTCTCCATGGGCATTCAGCGCCTAGAGGTCCGCGGGGATTCAAACCTCGCGATATCCCAAATAAATGGAGACTTTGATGCCAAGGATCCAAAAATGGCAGCTTATCGCAGCGCCGTCCTAAAAATGTCAGCTCGGTTTGAGGGGCTCGAATTTCACCATATAGCCCGGGATAATAACCAGGCGGCGGACGTACTGGCACGCATCGGCGCAAAGGGCGATGCTGTCCCTCCTAACATCTTCTTGGAGCGGCTTTTCAAGCCATCCGTACTATGGGAAGGGGAGTCCGGAAACAACAATCTGGACGCAACCGCACCGCCCAACACCGAATATTCTGACACAATCGGTGGTTCTGCCAACGAAATAACACCTTCAGCCCACGAAATAATGGCAGTTATTGCCCCATGGACCGAGCCACTCCTAGCCTACTTAACTAGGCAGGAACTTCCTGAGGACCAAAATGAGGCCCGCTGCATAATACGGCGATCTAAAGCCTATAAGGTCCATGAGGGAGAGCTTTATAAGAAAAGCACAACCGGAGTCCTTCAAAGGTGTATATCCGAAGAGGAAGGGCGAAATCTTCTGGCTGAAATTCATGCCGGACTCGATGGGTACTACGCCGCACCCCGGGCCCTTGTAGGCAAGGCCTTCTGTACAGGATTTTACTGGCCGATGGCCCGGACAGATGCACAGGACTTAGTCCAACGATGTGTCGGCTGCCAGCTCTTTGCTAATCAAAGCCACATGCCACCCACCGCCCTCAAAACTATACCCATCACCTGGCCGTTCGCAGTCCGGGGGCTTGACATGGTGGGACCCCTTAAAGGAGGATCCCACAAGCAAAAATACCTATTGGTCATGGTGGATAAATTCACCAAATGGATAGGGGCCAAGCCAGTTAAGACGGCCGAAACCGGACCCGTGATAGAGTTCATATCGGGGGTAGTACACCGTTACGGCGTCCCCCATAGCATCATCACTGATAATGGCACGAACTTCATGGCCGACGAGGTTAAACTCTAGTGCAAAAACATGGGCATCAAGCTCGACTACGCTTCAGTCTATCACCCTCAAACTAACGGTCAAGTGGAGCGAGCAAATGCTCTAATAATGAGCGGCATCAAACCCAGACTAGTGCGGTCCCTTAAGGAATCTAACACGCACTGGGTAGAGGAGCTCGACTCCGTACTCTGGGGGCTGAGGACCACGCCGAACCGTACTACCGGATTCACACCATTTTTTATGGTGTACGGCGCAGAGGCAGTTTTGCCCTGCGACATAATTCATGACTCACCTCGCGTGCGCATGTACGAAGAAAGGGAAGCCGAGCTGGATCGGTAGGGCAGTTCGGACGCCTTAGAGGAGGAGCGCGACGTGGCAAAAGCTCGTTCCGCATTCTATCAACAGCAGGCTCGAAGATATCAAAGGAGAGAAGTATGGGCCAAAACTTACAATGTTGGCGAACTAGTTCTACGCCTGCCGGACAAGAAAAAGGACAAACTCAAGCCCAAATGGGAAGGTCCCTTCATCATCGACCAAGTCCTGACCGGCGGAGCGTACCGTCTGTGAAACGCATCAGATAACCGACTCGAGCCAAACCCATGGAACGCAGCCCGTCTCCGAAGATTCTATGCCTAGCGCTGGACTCTGAGTTCGTCTCCTTCCCCCGTCCATACTTTATACTTTAACTGTCTTTTATTTCTCTCCTTCTCCCTCCTTCTTTTTCTCTTTCTCACAAGCCTTTAGAGGGTCGCCTGTGCATTGTTCGCACACAATTGATGTGCTACCCGCACTCATGATACCTGGGGGCTTCTTTAACAGAAGCTTATTTATACGGGCTTTATGCCCAACACATGTGTCACACTTCCGCATGTACCTTTTATTCACCATTATATGCATCGACATGACTTAAGTTTTGGCCAAGCTGGGTTGCCTGGCTCCTGTGCTTACCCCTACGTCCCCGATTGTTCGGCTAGGAGGTAAAGGGAGCACCTCTGTGATTGCTACTGCCGGGTCAGCCGGATGTGTACCTCAGACTGGGTGAAGTCGAAAGCTAGCGTTCTTAAGGGAATATTCGGTCGGTGAATTAAAAGATGATTTGTTACCTATTTATTTATTTGCCCCCAGATGCTTTCCTGCTTTTTTCGCAGTCCGGACATGCACTTTAGGGCATGCCTCCTAGGGAAAGGAACCCCTAACGGAACTATTCTCCCTGGAAGATGTTTCTTACTAACCATGTAATATAACATAACTAGTTGGGCACTTGTCTGATAAAGCACTAATGACCCCTACGCCTAGTCTCCATGCCTGCCCCATTTTTTTATAACCGCGAGGGTATTTGGATACACTCTGGACTGTCGGGTCCCGAGGTTGAAGCGAAAAGGTCCGCCACGACAAACGATCTACAATCCGGCTAGAAGGCATTTTACATGTCATTTTAAATTACATAGTCAAACTGACTGATTGTATTCCTCTTCGATACCATCTACTAGACTGTCTAGTTTACAGTCCTGCTGGGAATACTTTGCGGCCAACTCTACTTGGCCGTACACTAAGCTCACAGGGATCTCCATAGGACAAAATGGATCTACTCAAACATGATAGGATAGCCACATATCATTGGGAAATAATATGTAGTGTTGAGCACCATGTTTAAGTAGAGATTTGTCAGGACCCCGATCCTAGGTCACACCGATCTAGCATGTAACACATCATATCACTTTTTGCGGCCTCACGCATGGTATTCCCACGGGTGCTACCTTACCTGGCTCGGGACTGTTTGCGCCTTTTGGCTCACGTATATGATAGTGCCACTAGCATCCATATGACAAAGAACCCGGGCCGACATGACTAGTCGTAAACCCAAGGTGGTGCTAACTTACAGGGACAGGCATACATGACCCAGCAACGAACGTGTCAATCAAGAACATATGAACCCAAGTCGTAGCAAGCTACAAGGACTTAAAGGAACAACGTGTGACTTTTCCTCGAAGGGGCAGACACAGGAACGAAGAAGGACACATGCTGGCCAGCCTAAGTGTTTTGGAGCAGTAGTAAGCAACGATGGCTCAGTGAAACCACTAGGAGACATTTCCTGGTAAGAGAGGCTACCAAGAATAAACAACTAGGTTGTCGGATCCCACACATACCAAGCATTTCATTAACATACACACAATATGCTCGATATGTGCAAATACAACATGGCATCACAACAAAAAACTACGACTGAAAGTATTTATTCATTAGGCTCCGAGGAGCCAGATATTACAAACATGGGTCTGATGACCTAGCATGCAAGTCATACAAGCAATAAGCACATGCGGAAGCTTAACTTGTCTGAGTACAGACAACTACAAATGAAAAAGGCTGAGAAGCCTGACTATCTACAAGACCCTACCGAGGGCACAAGATCATAGCTGAGGTAACAAGCTAAACGTCGAAGTCCACGCGGAACTACTAGTGAGACTGAAATCTCTCTGCAAAACATAAATTAAGCAAACATGAGTACAAATGTACCCAGCAAGACTTACATCAGAACTAGCAACATATGCATCAGCATCAACAAAGGGGTGGTGGAGTTTGACTGCAGCAAGTCAGCTTTGACTCGGTGGCTATCCTGAACTACGACTGTAAGTAACTCTTTTGAGGTGGCGCACATGAGTCCACATATTCACCATATCAATGCACCACTATGGATCCACTCCCGTCTCCCTGCGAGAAGGCCGTCCATAGCACTCACGCTTAACTTGCACATTTTAGAGTATCCACTTTCACTTGTCTATGAACTGTACAGGCAACCCAGAAGTCCTTTACCGCGGACGCGGCTATTCCAATAGATGATGTTAACCCTGCAGGGGTGTACTTCTTCACACATGCTCTCTCCACTTACCACCATGTACACGTCATGTATCTTGGCAACCTTCAAGCTGAAGCCAGGCGAGGGTGTCGGCCACGACCTGACTAACCACACAAGTCCCTAGTTCAGGTTTATCGCCTCTTCAGGTTCCATTCGCAGGGAGTCCGACCGAGGTTTCCACTACGGCCCCGAACGATGTCTGAAGGATTCCCGAGGCACCAAACAGGCGTGCCGATACACCGTGCCACGTGCCTACCGCATCACAGCCCACCCCTAGGGTCAGTGCTGCACATGGCCTCCAGCATACTACAAACACCAGAAACTACTTGCAACTCCTGGACAGAGGACAAGGGCGGTTAATAAGTCGAGAGAGTCAATTAAGGATCCCAATGTGTGGTAGTAGCTGTTCATGGATCACAAACACAGAACTCGGTTCCTGAGGACTATTTCAATGAGACAACCCACAATGTACTCCTACATGGCCTCTCACCGCTACCTTTACCAAATCATGTTCACACACTTAGCTCTCAATAGTAGGACATGTTCACAACTTTTCCAATTCATCCCTGATGAATCATACCTGACACAACTCTAAGCAATAGCAGGCATGACAAAAAAGTATGAATGAGTAGGCACATCAGGGCTCAAACAACTACTACTCATGCTAGTGGGTTTCACCTATTTACTGTGGCAATGAAAGGTCATGAAGAGGAAAGGGTGAGGGAGTCCTGGATTAGGGGGTGTCCGGATAACCGAACTATCACCGTCGGCCGGAGTCCAAGACTAAGAAGATACAAGATTGAAGACTCCGTCCCATGTCCGGATGGAACTTTCCTTGGCGTGGAAGGCAAGCTTGGCGATATGGATATGAAGATCTCCTTCCATTGTAAGCGACTCTGTGTAACCCTAGCCCTCTCCGGTGTCTATATAAACTGGAGGGTTTTAGTCCATAGGATGAACAACAATCATACCATAGGCTAGCTTCTAGGGTTTAGCCTCTCCGATCTCGTGGTAGATCAACTCCTGTACTACCCATATCATCAATATCAATCAAGCAGGAGTAGGGTTTTACCTCCACCGAGAGGGCCCGAACCTGGGTAAAAACATCGTGTCCCTTGTCTCCTGTTACCATCCGCCTAGACGCACAGTTCGGGACCCCCTACCCGAGATCCGCCGGTTTTGACACTGACATTGGTGCTTTCATTGAGAGTTCCTCTGTGCCGTCGCCATCAGGAAGGATGCCTTGTCCCGTATTTAAGGACGGCACCATTGCTAAAGGAGCATTGGCCATCGGCCAATCTATCCGGCTAGGTGGTTTTTTTCTGACCGCTTGTTCTGCCGCCGAGCCAACGATGACTTCTCGGGTCATCAAAAGCAATCTTCACGTCAACTCAGAATTCGCCGAGCAGCTAGATCCGATGGAGCTCTCCTCCTTAAACGAGCTCTTGGATCGCATCGCCGCCCTGGGAGTCTCTACAGACTACGATCAGATTGGGCTTAAAACCGACCTGAGAGAGATCAACTCTCCCCAGGCTACCCACCACGTTGCTGTGGTGGAGGAATAGCACGACGACTCTTCTTCCATACTAAGGACAAGCTATGTCCGGATTCCCGAACCCTCCATGCTGGATTCCCGCGGAGGGACGGACGTCGATCAAGTCCTGAACCTAAAGTCAGGCAGCGGGCTGGATTCATTGGACAATATCCAAAAGACCAAGCTTCCAAGTTCGGAAACTTTTCAAACTTTGAGTCTTAGATCGGACGGGGTTCCGAATTCAATTCCACCCGCCCACCCAAACATAAGCGATCTATCCCGAATCTGGCAAGAGCCCGCTGAAACAGTACACCATTACTGGGCCAGATTCCTCCTGGTTATGGACAGGATAAAGGACTGCCGCGAGGAAGACGCAATCTTACTTTTCTGCAATAACTGCAGGGACAAGGGAATCCTAAACGCCATAAGCCGTCGCGAAATTACACGCTTTGCCGACTTGGCGTCCATAGTACGAAAGTACTGTGCGATGGAGAGCGCCTGGAAAACCAAAATCAACTTTTGGGATAATCTGGCTCCGAATACATCCCTAGTCCGAAATAAAAGGGTGCATCATCGTCAGGCACCCGGGTTAAATACCAAAAAGCAAAAAAACCCTAAAGGGCACGGAAACGTACTGGAGGGATGGCTCAGTGGACCCTGCAAAATTCACAGCGCAGAGGGCGCCACTCCAACTCATAGCCTTCGAGCATGTTGGATACTACGGCAGGTGGCCAAAAGTGGCGAAGAGCTTCTAGCTCCAGAGAACCAGCCCAGTAATACCAATACAGTATTAACAGTCTTCGAGACTTTCGCATCAAATAATATGCAGAAACGAACACTCCGCAGCCTTGCCGAAGTCTACCAAGTAGCAACAATAAATCCATGGAGTGACACGGCTATTACCTTCAACGCCAGTGACGAACCTAAATTCCGAACAGCCCGAGCACCAGCCGCATTGGTCCTCAGCCCAATAGTGGATGGCTTTCGCCTTACTAAGGTACTCATGGATGGCGGCAGCGGATTAAACCTCATTTATGAGGAAACCCTTCGAAAAATGGAAATAGACTGGAGCCGCATTGAGCGAAGTAGCACAACCTTTAGAGGAATAATCCCTAGTCGGGAAGCATGCTGCACAGGAAAAATCACACTGGATGTGGTGTTTGGTTCGCCGGACAATTACAGGTCCGGGGAGGTCACGTTCCAAGTGGCCCCGTTCAGCAGCGGATATCACGCTTTATTAGGACGAGAGGCATTGACAATTTTTCAAGCTATACCCCATTACGGGTACATGAAGCTAAAAATTCCGTGGCCCAACAGAATCATCACTCTTGCCAGTGATCCAGACATAGCACTCCACGCCGAAAATAAGACAACCGCATTAGCTCTCGAGGCACTATCCGAAGCCCTAGCGGTCGAGGAACTCACCGTGCTGCGCTCCACGGTGAACAGGGACAATGTGATACTCGATAAGAGATCCAAGTCCACCTCTTTTAAACCAGCGGACGAAATAGTCAAATTCCAAGTCCATCCAACAGACCCTACAAAGACGGCCTCCATTGGGGAACATCTAAACCCTGATGTCGACGCCGCACTATGAGAATTCCTACGGGAAAATTGGGACATCTTTGCCTGGCACCCCTCAGACATGCCAGGAATCCCAGGCCGACTGGCCGAGCACAGCCTAAATATCCTAAAAGGATTCAAGCCAGTCAAACAGGCTCTTTGGCGTTTTTCCGAACCCAAGAGACAAGCAATGGGAGAGGAGCTAGCCAAACTTTTGGAAGCCGGATTCATCAGAGATATAAAACATCCGGACTGGCTAGCAAACCTGGTGATGGTACCAAAGAAAGATAAATCCTGGCGCCTATGGGCCGACCTCAAGGACCTTAACAAGGCTTGCCCAAAGGATCCATTCCCCCTCCCCCGCATCGATCAAATCATCGACGCTACTGCAGGGCACGATTCATTGTGCTTTCTCGACGCATACTCCGGCTACCACCAAATCAAGATGGCGGAACCAGACCAAGCCGCAACGGCATTCATCACTCCATACGGACCATTCTACTTCAACACAATGCCCTTCGGGCTCAAAAATGCCGGCGCAACATATCAGCGCATGATTCAGACATGTCTGGCAAACCAGATTGGCAAAACAGTGGAGGCATATGTAGATGATGTGGTCGTCAAATCCAAGCATGTCAAAACTCTAGTAGATGACTTGAGGCTCACATTCGACAATCTCCGAACATACGGCATTAAGCTCAACCCGGAAAAATGCGTTTTCGGCGTACCAGCCGGAAAGCTCTTGGGCTTCATTGTGTCCGGTAGAGGAATAGAAGCAAACCCAGCCAAGACCCGAGCTCTGTCACAATTGGATATCCCAAAAGACCTCAAGCAAATACAAAAATTGACTGGATGTGTGGTGGCTCTAAGCCGCTTTATCTCCCGCTTAGGAGAAAAAGGCATTACCCCTTTATCGCCTCCTCCAGCGCACCGAACACTTCGAGTGGACGGATGCCGCCACGGCCAGACTCGAAGAAATCAAAGCCATATTGGCAACAAATCCGGTCCTGGCCGCGCCCAACACGGGCGAACCAATGCTACTACACATCGCGGCAACCCATCAAGTTGTAAGCGCGGTGCTCGTTGTTGAACGAGAAACAGACGGACACAAGTTCCCTCTTCAAAAACCAGTTTACTACGTGTCCACTGTCCTAACTCCATGCAAGTCACGGTACCCGCATTATCAAAAGATAGCATACATAGTGTTCATGGCATCCCGGAAGCTGCGACACTACTTCCAAGAGTGTTCAATAACAGTAGCCTCCGAAGTACCTCTTAATCACATTATAAACAACCGCGATGCAACGGGCCGGATTGCCAAATGGGCCATCGAGATCCTCCCGTTCGACATAACTTACTAGCCAAGGCGAGCTATTAAGTCGCAGGTTTTGGCCGACTTCATCGCCGAATGGACTGAAGCCGAACTCCCTAAAGAGTACGACGCATATTCCAACTGGATCATGCACTTTGATGGCTCCAAAATGTTGGCCGACCTGGGGGCTGGCGTCGTTCTGACATCCCCAACCGGAGATACAGTCCAATACGTACTTCAGATAATGTACACGGACTCCAACAACACAGCCGAATACGAGGCCCTTCTACACGGTCTTCGAATGGCAGTCTCCATGGGCATTCAGCGCCTAGAGGTCCGCGGGGATTCAAACCTCTCGATATCCCAAATAAATGGAGACTTTGATGCCAAGGATCCGAAAATGGCAGCTTATCACAACGCCGTCCTAAAAATGTCAGCTCGGTTTGAGGGGCTCGAATTTCACCATATAGCCCGGGATAATAACCAGGCGGCGGACGTACTGGCACGCATCGGCGCAAAGCGCGATGCCGTCCCTCCCAACATCTTCCTGGAGCGGCTTTTCAAGCCATCCGTACTATGGGAAGGGGAGTCCGGAAACAACAATCCGGACGCAACCGCACTGCCCAACACCGAATATTCTTACACAATCGGTGGTTCTGCCAATGAAATAACACCTTCAGCCCACGAAATAATGGCAGTTATTGCCCCATGGACCGAGCCACTCCTAGCCTACTTAACTAGGCAGGAACTTCCTGAGGACCAAAATGAGGCCCGCTGCATAATACGGCGATCTAAAGCTTATAAGGTCCACGAGGGAGAGCTTTATAAGAAAAGCACAACCGGAGTCCTTCAAAGGTGTATCTCCGAAGAGGAAGGGCGAAATCTTCTGGCTGAAATTCATGCCGGACTCGATGGGTACTACACCGCAGCCCGGGCCCTTGTAGGCAAGGCCTTCCGTACAAGATTTTATTGGCCGATGGCCCGGACAAATGCACAGGACTTAGTCCAACGATGCGTCGGCTGCCAGCTCTTTGCTAATCAAAGCCACATGCCACCCACCGCCCTAAAAACTATACCCATCACCTGGTCGTTCGCAGTCTGGGGGCTTGACACGGTGGGACCCCTTAAAGGAGGATCCCACAAGCAAAAATACCTATTGGTCATGGTGGATAAATTCACCAAATGGATAGGGGCCAAGCCTGTTAAGACGGCCAAAACCGGACCCGTGATAGACTTCATATCGGGGGTAGTACACCGTTACGGCGTCCCCCATAGCATCATCACTGATAACGACACGAACTTCATAGCCAACGAGGTTAAACTCTGGTGCAAAAACATGGGCATCAAGCTCGACTACGCTTCAGTCTATCACCCTCAAACTAACGGTCAAGTGGAGCGAGCAAATGGTCTAATAATGAGCGGCATCAAACCCAGACTAGTGCGGTCCCTTAAGGAATCTAACACGCACTGGGTAGAGGAGCTTGACTCCGTACTCTGGGAGCTGAGAACCACGCCGAACCGTACTACCGAATTCACACCATTTTTTATGGTGTACGGCACAGAGGCAGTTTTGCCCTGCGACATAATTCATGACTCACCTCGCGTGCGCATGTACGAAGAAAGAGAAGCCGAGCTGGATCGGCAGGACAGTTCGGATGCCTTAGAGGAGGAGCGCGACGTGGCAAAAGCTTGTTCCGCATTCTATCAACAGCAGGCTCGAAGGTATCAAAGCAGAGAAGTATGGGCCAAAACTTACAATGTTGGCGAACTAGTTCTACGCCTGCCGGACAAGAAAAAGGACAAACTCAAGCCCAAATGGGAAGGTCCCTTCATCATCGACCAAGTCCTGACCGGCGGAGCGTACCGTCTGTGAAACGCATCGGATAACCGACTCGAGCCAAACCCATGGAACGCAGCCCGTCTCCGAAGATTCTACGCCTAGCGCCGGACTCTGAGTTCGTCTCCTTCCCCCGTCCATACTTTATACTTTAACTGTCTTTTATTTCTCTCCTTCTCCCCCCTTCTTTTTTTTCTTTCTCACAAGCCTTTAGAGGCTCGCCTGCGCATTGTTCGCACACAATTGACGTGCTACCCGCACTCATGATACCTGGGGGCTTCTTTAACAGAAGCTTATTTATACGGGATTTATGCCCAACACATGTGTCACACTTCCGCATGTACCTTTTATTCACCATTATATGCATCGACATGACTTAAGTTTTGGCCAAGATGGGTTGCCTGGCTCCTGTGCTTACCCCTATGTTCTCGATTGTTCGGCTAGGAGGTAAAGGGAGCACCTGTGTGATTGCTACTGCCAGGTCAGCCGGATGTGTACCTCAGACTGGGTGAAGCCGAAAGCTAGCGTTCTTAAGGGAATATTCGGTCGGTGAATTAAAAGATGATTTCTTACCTATTTATTTATCTGCCCCCAGATGCTTTCCTGCTTTTTTCGCAGTCCGGACATGCACTTTAGGGCATGCCTCCCAGGGAAAGAAACCCCTAACGGAACTATTCTCCCTGGAAGATGTTTCTTACTAACCATGTAATATAACATATCTAGTTGGGCACTTGTCTGATAAAGCACTAATGACCCCTACGCCTAGTCTCCATGCCTGCCCCGGTTTTTTATAACCGCGAGGGTATTCGGACACACTCTGGACTGTCGGGTCCCGAGGTTGAAGCGAAAAGGTCTGCCACGACAAACGATCTACAATCCGGCTAGAAGGCATTTTACATGTCATTTTAAATTACATAGTCAAACTGACTGATTGTATTCCTCTTCGATACCATCTAATAAACTGTCTAGTTTACAGTCCCGCTGGGAATACTTTGTGGCCAACTCTACTTGGCCGTACACTAAGCTCACAGGGATCTACTTCCCATCAGGCCCCACAGGTCCGACCTCGGCCATGTGGTTTGGGTCCGCCTTCGCATACCGCATCTTCACCTTGGCGTAGGCCTCCCTGGCACCTTGACGGCAGGCCGATATCTTCCATAGCCGGAAGCACCGCCGTGCTCCCTGAAGCTTCTCCACAAGCTCTCCAAGACCTTCGGGTAGGGACATGGATGGCCACAAGGCCTGAGCGACTCCGCTCATCACCTGCCGAACTCGTTCGTGCAGTTGCAGCAACTCGGGAAGTAGGTCACCCGTTGAACCGGGCATTTCCTCCGCAGGACGACCCGTGAGCATACCTACAGACATATTTCTGTTAATCGACTTCCTCGCCGAACTCTTCTTTTCAGGAGTTCGCTCAAGCACTTACTATAAATGTCGCGACGAAGCCGCCGATTCTCCTTCACGGAGTCAGACAGCTGGGCCCGAACATCTTTTAGTTCCTCGCCCAGCTGGGTGTTGGCATCTCAGAGGTTATTTTTCTCTTGCCGCACCCTTATAAGCACCTTCTCGCCGGCCTTTAGCTGGCGTAGTAGCTGTTGCTTGTCTGGATGTAGTCCGGCGCCACCTGCAATATTATTGTCAGACTGATACATACGCCGCACTTCACAAACTACTTATCTTTCGAAGTATATATTGCCGGAGGGGGTCTCTATGGCTCCCCCTGGGGTGGGTAGTGCGGCCTCAAGTTGGGCCTGGCACTCCTGAAGCTCCTGGGACAGGTGGGTATTCTTTTTCGTAAGGTCCTGCACAACAAATGATCCTTAAATCGGTTATTCTAACTAATTTAAGTCTCGGGGGCTACTGGCATATACAACTATCAAAATTCCTCACCCGTATGTCTTTAACATACTGCTCTGTGGCTCTGGCTAGACCATCTTGAGCGGCACGGAGATGCGCATCTCCCAAATTAAAGGCGTTCAATGCCTCTTGGGAGAAACACGTGTCACGAAGGATTGTCCGGCGGCGCCTGTGATTCATGGCACTCTCCACCTCAGATATGGTGGCGGACAACCTGTCGGCATCCTCCGTTGTAGGAGCATCCGACGCACGCCTTGTGTTCGCCTCCCCCTCCAGACCTGGCGTTGGAGCCTGGCTGGCGGAGGCTCGATTGGCAACCTCTCCAGACACAGTCCGGCGAGCGCTCTTTTTCTTGAAAAAATCACGAGCGTTAGTATGCCTTCCAGGAATCTTTCCTTGAAACACGGTGGCGCGCCATACTGTTGCGGCGACGTCTCAATCCGCACCGCACTTTTTTTCCGCCTGCTGGGCCGAGCTGCCCCTTGTTGGCCAGCCGCCGCGGGCTTGGCTTCCCGCCGCAAAGGCACCTCCTGTGGAACACCATTGGTATGCGGTGATGAGAAATAAGCACGGATGGGCCATGGTATTGGGACTTCGGTCACAATTACCTGGGAAGCTAGAAATATTCCAGGGTAGTCGGCCGTAATGGCGACCAAAGCATTGTCGATGCTAAGTTGGTGGAACACCCCGTCGATCAGCTCCACCTTTATGTCCGGATCCTCCTTGGAGGTCGGATCGAGGGACCGTTCCGGATCCTCGGGTTGTGGAGGCGGGCTGAGTACATCCTCTACAGCCCGGTGCAGTTCCTGCGTCGAAATCACAAAATGAGATGCTTAACCATGGGAATGTGGATCGGATAGGCAAAAGGAAATGTCCGCTTACCCAACTTTGAGGATTGTTCATAGAAAACCCGTTAAGTGGACTAACACGGAGAAAATCCTCCTTTTCCCCTTTGTACAGGGCGGACAAGATCTTCACCAGATCAGCGACCGATCCCGGCCCCTTACGGCCATGACGGGTGGCATCATCCTCCCCGTTCAAATCCCACATGGGGTGGCCCCTATACTGGAGCGGCTGCACCCCCCGCATAATGCATGCGGCCATGACCCCAATCATGGTCAATCTGGAATGAGCCAATAATCTTATTCGGCCCATCAGGTACTGAATGTCCCTGTCATTCTCCCGTTGAGGGCTCTGCGGACGCCAACTTAGGCGTTTCTTCAGAGGAGCATTACTGAACTCCGGGAGGCCAATTCGAACTGGATACGGTAGCAGGGCGTCTTCTATATAAAACCATTCCGAAGGCCAGTCTTCGGATGCCTTCTTCGGGGTTCCGGATAGATATCCGGTCCCGGCGATGCGCCATAGCTCGGCTCCGCCCACTTGATATATCGATCCCTCATGAGAACGGGGTACGAGGCAGAATAATCTCTTCCATAGCGCAAAATGAGCCTCGACGCCCAGGAACAGCTCGCAAAGGGCCATGAAGCCCACGATGTGCAGAATGGAGGCAGTCGTAAGGTGGTGCAGCTGGAGGCCGTAGAACTCCAGAAGCCCCCGGAGAAACTGATGTATTGGAAATCCAAGTCCTCTTAAAAGATAAGGGACAAAGCATACCCGCTCTCCTTTGGAGGGATTGGGGATGCTCTCCGCCTGCTTTTCGCCCTTATAAGTGGCGAGTCCGGCTCGAACCGGAACCATAAAGGTTGGGGGAAGCAATCCCTCGGCTTGGAGTGTCACTAACTCACTATGCGGGACTGAGCATCTCCCCCAATCTCCTGGCTGAGGGCTGGGAGCGCGAGAGGATGAGCCGCGTCGACTGTCCATGATGGAATGGATTTTTTGTCAGAGGCACTCCGATGAAAACTTGCTAAGGGGAGATGGTGGGATTCGGATCTAGATCCTCGTCTCTTTTTATAGGCAGCTCATTTGCGCAACTAGGGGGAAAGTGTAAAAATACCCTGGCTTTTCGCATTCATTCGCAACGTGGAAGATGGCCATTATTGGGCATGGAAGCCAAGGAGCACAGCATTTATCAGAAGCCGGACACTATTCAACAAGTATATGGAATCTGGAGAAGAACCCGCCTTGCAATGCCGAAGACGATCTACACGCCGGACTCATCTTCATTGAAGCCTGGTTCGGGGGCTACTGAGGGAGTCCTGGATTAGGGGGTGTCCAGATAGCCGAACTATCACCGCCGGCCGGACTCCAAGACTAAGAAGATACAAGATTGAAGACTCCATCCCGTGTCCGGATGGAACTTTCCTTGGCGTGGAAGGCAAGCTTGGCGATACGGATATGAAGATCTCCTACCATTGTAACCGACTCTGTGTAACCCTAGCCCTCTCCGGTGTCTATATAAACCGGAGGGTTTTAGTCCATAGGACGAACAACAATCATACCATAGGCTAGCTTCTAGGGTTTAGCCTCTCTGATCTCGTGGTAGATCAACTCTTGTACTACCCATATCATCAATATCAATCAAGCAGGAGTAGGGTTTTACCTCCACTGAGAGGGCCCGAACCTGGGTAAAAACATCGTGTCCCTTGTCTCCTATTACCATCCGCCTAGACGCACAGTTCGGGACCCCCTACCCGAGATCCGCCGGTTTTGACACCGACAAAGGGGTTCAACTACTGTAGCATGTAACAGTTGAATCACTGTTGTCCTATAAAAGAGAGCAGGAGTGAAAGAGTGGGATTGTATCGGAATGAACAAGGGGGTTCTGCTTGCCTGACACTTATGAAGATAGTATAGTTCTTCATCGGTGTCATCGATCTCATCGTCGGAACCATGTCTACCGAGAGGGGACAAAAACCGGCAAACAAGGAAGAACACAATCAATGCAATGCAACAATTATGATGCATGATAATGACATGGCAATATGCTGTGATTTGAGCTAATGCAACTAGCAACAAGTTAAATGAAGTTGGTTTGAACCCGAGGATCAAATTCAAACTCCATATGTTAATATTCATATGCCAATTATTTAATTTGCCATAAACAGTAGTCATTAGTTGTTCTATCATGCATGAAAATGGTACAAATGTATATATTGGATTTTTCTGATCATTTTTCATATATAAATTATTTCATTTGGAGTTATAGATTATTTTCTACGAATTTTTGAAGTTTATACTATTTTCTGGAATTTTTTAATTTGTTTTAATCCAGAAATTCCTTTACTGCGTCAGCATGACGCCTGAGTGATGTCAGTAGGTCAACAGGAGCCGGTCCAGGTCAAGCTTGACCAGTGGGACCCACATGTCAGTGACTCAGTCACTAACTAGAATAATTAGTGTTAAACTAAACCTGAACTAGAAATTAGCAGGGGTAGGGCCCACATGTCCGTGACTCAGCTGAGTTTGTTAGTGGTCAAAATGGGTCAAACCTGCCGGTGTTTAGCCGCCGGCGAGGCCCGAGATGCTGGAGGTGCTCAGAAAACCTCCACGGGGCTCGGATTGATGCACTGAGGGCATCTCTAGGACGTTGGTGATGTGCCGCGTCAGATGGTGGTGATCTCCAGGCCTGGGGTGGCCGGAAACGCTGACGGCGAGCACCACAGTGGCGGCCGGAGCTCGGGTCCACTCGAGTTTGTGGCTACGGCGTGCAACCGCTCGGGATCTTGCGTTAGCGGGGCATTACGTGAAGTGGCGAACGCGGTAGACTAGCCGGGGTGACCAAATGGTCACCAGAGCTGCGCCGATGACGAGCTCGGCGGTGGCGCGTTCGATCAGCAGGAGAACAACGGCTACAACGGTTAAACAAGCGCGAAAGAGAGGGGGAAAGATGCAGGAGCTCACGGTGGATCGACGGGCGTGCTCAGCTGGCTCCGGGAAGCTCGGACATTGACGGGGCATTGACCGCGATCTCGGATGGCTGAGGATGAAGAAGACGACGACGATGATGGTATGGGGCCTCCGGCATCGCTTGGCTCGGCATGAAGGTATAAGAAGACGAGGCGGACCCCTCATACACGTCGGGAAAGGTAGAAGATGGTGGTGGCTACGACGGTGGTGAGCTACGGCAACGGTGGCGCTTGGCCATCGTGGGAGAGGACAACAGAGGAGGGGATGAGGACGGGAGAGAGTGAGAGGGAGTCGAGGGGCTGCGTGGCGTCGCCTGGTGCATCGAGGGGGAGCTAGGCAGGCTGGGAGGGAGGAGGTGGCCATGGCGTGTGGCTGCGCGTCGGGCATGCGCCCTCGCCTACTGGCGCGAGGAGGAAGGCGATAGGGCAGCGCCTGGTGGGCTGGGCCGAAACAACAGCAGGCCAACAGTGCCAGGTAAGGCCCAGGTGAGGTTTCTGTCCATTTTTAAAAAATCTGTTTTGTTTTTCTGTTTTGTTTATTTCTTTTGCCACTGTTTGAATTCAAACAAAAATCAAACAGAGCCAAATCTTCTCTGAATATTGTATGCTGCTCGAAGGACTTTTCCTCAAGCACAATAAATATATCAGAGACATTTTAAGATATATTCCATATATTAAGAATATAAGTCCAAATTCATATAGAATATTGATTTAAATTCAGAGCCCAAATAATTCCTTAAAAATGTTCCAAAATTTTGGTTTGATATATAACTCCTGCCAAAATGCACAAAACTATTTTTAGGGCATATTGGGTTCACTGAATGCAATTTAAAGGGTTCTTGCCCTTTTTTTAAATAATTTCTGAGGCTTTGAATATTCCTCAATTCAATTTCTTGAATTTAACATGATGCATGCTCACTGATGCAACTATTACACTCAGGTATTCTAGGGCTGTGAGAACTCACCCCCACTAAACAAGAATCTCGTCCCAAGATTCAAGACATGAGGTAAGAAGATAGAGGGGACACAAAGCTAACAGAGTCTTCACAATCCAGGTTGCACTTCATAAGAACGTTTATTCGATCATTATCTTTGTCCTGACATCTTGCTCTCAAAACTCCATCCAACATGACAACAAGAAGAAATGGAAAACTCTAGAAGAATCGATCTTCTTGAGGATCGAGCAACTCAGGATCAACTCATGGAGTGAGACATTGAAACATCTCTCGAGCTGAGATGCAAAACATACATCCAGAGGGATGGAGTGAAACAGATGACGAAGATTCACTTGGTAGGCAACAATTCCATGCTGGAGTAGGATGGTGCATGGTTTCAGAGTAGCGAATAGGTAATTGCCATGATTCCATAACGGGACACCTTAGAGAAGGTGGCTCGTAGAAGTATTCCCTTAAGTGGAAAAAAGAATTACTTTTGATACATGGATCATCGAAAGTCTCTATACCGGCCTAAGGAAAATCTCAAACAACCGTTTGACGGAGTTCGGGGGAACGACATACTCGGGCTAGAATGGATGATGTGGACTACCTTGTTGAAGACAACGCAACGGATGATTTTTGCTTATCATCAGAAATGGATGGGACCCATGGTAGGACTACTTTTGAAGATGATCCTGATTAGTAATTACTGAGAAGGGTAGCCCATGGTAGGATGGCACAATGGTGGTGCAAGCTGGAAACAAAATGCACATGCTGGGAATGATTCTAGTAACTGGGATGTCGGTGTCAAAACCGGCGGATCTCGGGTAGGGGGTCCCGAACTATGCGTCTAGGATCAATGGTAACAGGAGATGGGGGACATGATGTTTACCCAGGTTCGGGCCCTCTCTATGGAGGTAATACCCTACTTCCTGCTTCATTGATCATGATGAATATGAGTATTACAAGAGTTGATCTACCACGAGATCGTGATGGCTAAACCCTAGAAGTCTAGCCTGTATGACTATGATAATGTGTCTCCTCTATTCGGACTATGCCCTCCGGTTTATATAGACACCGGAGAGATCTAGGTTACATAGACTCGGTTACATAGAAATGAATCTTCATAGCTGAGCGCCAGCCTTGCCTTCCACGCCAAGGAGAGTCTAATCCGGACACGAGTACGTTCTTCGGCCTTCGTGTCTTCACAGCCCATCAGTCAGGCCCATAGATAATAGGCTGGATGCTCGAGGACCCCTTAGTCCAGGACTCCCTCAGTAGCCCCTAAACCTGGCTTCGATGACGAGGAGTCCGGTGTGCAGATTTGTCTTCGGCATTGCCAGGCGGGTTCCCTCCTTTCCAAACTCCAGGATAGTCTTCAGATGCGATGATAGTATCCGGTCCTTTCACACACACCATACACAACCACAAAGAAAATATATCTTTCACACGAGCTCCATCCGCTTGACAACTTTTCTGCAGCTCGAGATTACGTCTGACCGATCATAATTCCAAACCATTTTTGTGTTCGACGCCCCACATTCTGAGACGAGGTTTCCCTTGGTACGCCTTGTAAAAATAGAGATCATGTCCCCTTATTACGGGATTCTCATCAATGCGGGCATGGGTAATCCAACCATGTCATTTATACGGTCCTTGGGAATAGGCAAATCCTAAGGCGAGCGAGGAGGCGCTTGATGTTCAGGGCCTTTATAAAGGGATAAGGATCCCCTCTTCCTCTCTCACGCCCTCTCTCTTGGTCTATGCCTTTCCAATCTCGAGCTCCACGCCAAAGTTCTCATCTCCTTTCCACTCAAGCAACCATGTCCGGATCCGGAGGCCAGGGTAAGTGGATGGTCTCCTCCGTCAAGGAGGAGGACATTACCGAGCTTTGGGCAGCAGGATATTTGGCGAAGGAGATCGCCCATCATCTGCCGACCGAGGGACAAGTCGTCCCCACGCCGAAGCCTACTTAGAGGGTAGTATTCATCCCCCATTTCTTCCTCAGGCTAGGGTTTCCACTTCATCCTTTTGTCTGCGGGCTGATGTATTATTACATGATAGATTTCCATGATCTATCCCCAAATTCCCTTCTCAATGTCTCGGCGTTTATCATCGTCTGCGAGGCCTTCCTTGTTGGAAATATGCCCTAGAGGCAATAATAAATTAGTTATTATTATATTTCCTTGTTCCTGATAATCGTTTATTATCCATGCTATAATTGTATTGATAGGAAACTCAGATACATGTGTGGGTACATAGACAACACCATGTCCCTAGTAAGCCTCTAGTTGACTAGCTCGTTGATCAATAGATGGTTAGGGTTTCCTAACCATGGACATTGGATGTCGTTGATAACGGGATCACATCATTAGGAGAATGATGTGATTGACAAGACCCAATCCTAAGCCTAGCACAATGATCGTAGTTCGTATGCTAAAGATTTTCTAATGTTAAGTATCGTTTCCTTAGACCATGAGATTGTGCAACTCCCGGATACTGTAGGAATGCTTTGGGTGTACCAAACGTCACAACCTAACTGGGTGGCTATAAAGGTGCACTACAGGTATCTCCAAAAGTGTCTGTTGGGTTGGCACGAATCGAGACTGGGATTTGTCACTCCGTGTGACGGAGAGGTATCTCTGGGCCCACTCGGTAGGACATCATCATAATGTGCACAATGTGACCAAGGGGTTGATCACGGGATGATGTGTTATGGAACGAGTAAAGAGACTTGCCGGTAACGAGATTGAACAAGGTATCGGGATACCGACGATCGAATCTCGGGCAAGTACAATACCGCTAGACAAAGGGAATTGTATACAGGATTGATTGAGTCCTTGACACCGTGGTTCATCCGATGAGATCATCGTGGAACATGTGGGAGCCAACATGGGTATCCAGATCCCGCTGTTGGTTATTGACCGGAGAACATCTCGGTCATGTCTGCATGGTTCCCGAACCCGTAGGGTCTACACATTTATGGTTTGATGATAGGGTTATAAAGGAAGTTTGTATGTGGTTACCGAATGTTGTTCGGAGTCCCGGATGAGATCCCTTATGTCACGAGGAGTTCCGGAATGGTCTGGAGGTAAAGATTTATATATGGGAAGTCCTGTTTTGGTCACCAGAAAAGTTTCGGGTTTTATCGGTAACGTACAGGGTCCACCGGGAGGGTCCCGGGGGTCCACCAAGTGGGGCCACCATCCCCGGAGGGCTACATGGGCCAAGTGTGGGAGGGGACCAGCCCCAGGTGGGCTGGTGCGCCCCCCCACAAGGGCCCAAGGCGCCTAGGGTTTGGGGAGGGGGCGCCTCCACCTTACTTGGGGGGCAAGTTTCCCCTCTCCCCCCTTGGCCGCCCCCTAGATGGGATCTAGGGCTGGCCGCCGCCCCTAGGGGTGGAAACCTAGGTGGGGGCGCAGCCCCCTCTCCCCCTATATATAGTGGAGGCAAAGGGGCAGCCCGAGAGACAAAGTTCTTCTCCTGTTGGCACAGCCCTACCTCTCTTTCTCCTCCTCTCCCGCGGTGCTTGGCGAAGCTCTACTGGATTGCCATGCTCTTCCATCACCACCACGTCATTGTGCTACTGCTGGATGGAGTCTTCCCCAACCTCTTCCTCTCTCCTTGCTGGATCAAGGCATGGGAGACGTCACCGGGCTGCACGTGTGTTGAACGTGGAGGTGCCGTCCGTTCGGCACTAGGATCTCCGGTGATTTGGATCACGATGAGTACGACTCCTTCAACCCCGTTCTCTTGAACGCTTCCGCTTAGCGATCTACAAGGGTATCTAGATGCACTCTCCTTCCCCTCATTGCTAGTCTCTCCATAGATAGATCTTGGTGACTCGTAGGGAAATTTTGAATTTCTGCTACGTTCCCCAACAGTGGTATCAGAGCTAGGTCTATTGCGTAGATTCTATGCATGAGTAGAACACAAAGTAGTTGTGGGCGTTGATTTTGTTCAATATGCTTACCGTTACTAGTCCAATCTTAATTCGGCGGCATTGTGGGATGAAGCGGCCCGGACCGACCTTACACGTACACTTACGTGAGACAGGTTCCACCGACTGACATGCACTTGTTGCATAAGGTGGCTAGCGGGTGCCAGTCTCTCCCACTTTAGTCAGAACGGATTCGATGAAAAGGGTCCTTATGAAGGGTAAATAGCAATTGGCATATCACTTTGTGGTTTTGCGTAGGTAAGAAACGTTCTTGCTAGAAACCCATAGCAGCCACGTAAAACATGCAAACAACAATTAGAGGACGTCTAACTTGTTTTTGCAGGGTATGCTATGTGATGTGATATGCCCAAGAAGAATGTGATGAATGATATGTGATGTATGAGATTGATCATGCTCTTGTAATAGGAATCACGACTTGCATGTCGATGAGTATGACAACCGGCAGGAGCCATAGGAGTTGTCTTCATTTATTGTATGACCTATGTGCCATTAAACAACGCCATGTAATTACTTTACTTTATTGCTAACCGGTAGCCATAGTAGTAGAAGTAATAGTTGGCGAGACAACTTCATGAAGACACGATGATGGAGATCATGATGATGGAGATCATGGTGTCATGCCGGTGATGATGATGATCATGGAGCTCCGAAGATGGAGATCAAAAGGAGCAAAATGATATTGGCCATATCATGTCACTATTTGATTGCATATGATGTTTATCATGTTTATGCATCTTATTTGCTTAGAACGACGGTAGTAAATAAGATGATCCCTCATTAAAATTTCAAGAAAGTGTTCCCCCTAACTGTGCACCGTTGTGAAAGTTGATCGTTTCGAAGCACCACATGATGATCAGGTGTGATAGATTCTAACATTCACATACAACGGGTGTAACCCAGATTTACACACGCGAAACACTTAGGATGACTTGACGTGCCTAGCATGTACAGACATGACCTAGGAACACAAGAGACCGAAAGGTCGAGCATGAGCCGTATGGTGGATACGATCAACATGAAGATGTTCACCGATGATGACTAGTCCGTCTCACGTGATGATCGGACACGGCCTAGTTGACTCGGATCATGTAATCACTTAGATGACTAGAGGGATGTCTATCTGAGTGGGAGTTCATAAGACGGACTTAATTATCCTGAACATAGTCAAAAACCGTTTGCAAATTATGTCATAGCTCGCGCTTTAGTTCTACTGTTTTAGATATATTCCTAGAGAAAATATAGTTGAAACTTGACAGTAGCGATTATGCGGACAGTAGAAAGCTTATGTCCTTAATGCACCGCTCAGTGTGCTGAACCCCAAACGTCGTCTGTGGATGTTACGAACATCGGACATATACTTTTTGATAACTACGTGATAGTTCAGTTAAACGGTTTAGAGTTGAGGCACCAAAGATGTTTTCAAAACATCGCGGAACATATGAGATGTTTCGAGGGCTGAAATTGGGATTTCAGGCTCGTGCCCACGTCAAGAGGTATAAGACCTCCGACGATTTTCTTAGCCTGCAAACTAAAGGAGAAAAGCTCAATCATTGAGCTTGTGCTCAGATTGTGTGAGTGCAACAATCACTTGAATCGAGTGGGAGTTGATCTTCCAGATGAGATAGTGATGTTTCTCCAAAGTCATTGCCACCAAGCTGCTAGAGCTTCGTGATGAACTATAACATATCAGGGATAGATATGATAATCGTTTAGGTATTCGCGATGTTTGACACCGCGAAAGTAGAAATAAAGAAGGAGCATCAATTGTTGATGGTTGGTGAAACCACTAGTTTCAAGAAGGGCAAGGGCAAGAAGGGATACTTCATGAAACGGCAAATCAGCTGCTGCTCTAGTGAAGACACCCAAGGTTGAACCCAAACCCGAGACTAAGTGCTTCTGTAATAAGGGGAACAGCCACTGGAGCAGAATTACCCTATATACTTGGTAGATGAGAAGGCTGGCAAGGTCGATAGAAGTATATTGGATATATATTATGTTAATGTGTACTTTACTAGTACTCCTAGTAGCACCAGGGTATTAAGATACCGGTTCGGTTCCTAAGTGTTAGTAACTCGAAATAAAAGAGCTACGGAATAAACGGAGACTAGCTAAAGGTGAGCTGACGATATGTGTTGGAAGTGTTTCCAAGTTTGATGTGATCAAACATCGCACGCTCCCTCTACCATCAAGATTAGTATTAAACCTGAATAATTGTCATTTGGTGTTTGCGTTGAGCATAGACATGATTGGATTCTGTCTATTGCAATACGGTTATTCATTTAAGGAGAATAATGGTTACTCTATTTATTTGAATAATACCTTCAATGGTCTTGCACCTAAAGGAATGGTTTATTGAATCTCGATCGTAGTGATACACATTTTCATGCCAAAAGATATAAGATAGTAATGATAGTACCACTTACTTGTGGCACTGCCATGTAAGTCATATGGGTATAAAACGCATGAAGAAGCTCCATGTTGATGGATCTTTGGACTCACTCGTTTTGAAAAATTTGAGACATGCGAACCATGTCTATTGGTGTATACGCATGAAGAAACTCCATGCAGATGGATCGTTTGGACTCACTTGATTTTGAATCACTTTAGATATGCAAATCATACCACATGGGCAAGATGACTGAAAAGCCTCATTTTCAGCAAGATGGAACAAGGTAGCAACTTGTTGGAAGTAACACATTTTGATGTGTGCAGTCCAATGAGTGTTGAGGCATGAAGTGAATATCGTTATGTTCTAACTTCACAGATGATTCGAGTAGATGTTGAGTATATTTACTTGATGAACACAAGTCTGAATTATTGAATGGTTCAAGTAATTTCAGAGTGAAGTTGAAGATCATTGTGACAAGAGGATAAAATGTCTATGATATGATCATAGAGATGAGTATCTGAGTTACGAACTTTGGCATGCAATTAAGACATTGTGGAAATTGTTTCACAATTAATACCGCCTGGAACACCATAGTGTGATGGTGTGTCCGAACATCATAGTTGAACCCTATTGGATATGGTGCATACCATGATTTCTCTTATCGAATTACCACTATCGTTCATGGGTTAGGCATTAGAGACAGCCACACTCACTTCAATAGGGCACCACGTAATTCCGTTGAGATGACACCGTAAGAACCATGGTTTAGAGAAACCTAAGCTGTCATTTCTTGAAAGTTTGGGGCTGCGACGCTTATGTGAAAAAGTTTCATCGTGATAAGCTCGAACCCAAAACGGATAAATGCATCTTCATAGGATACCCAAAATGGTTGGGTATACCTCCTAATTCAGATCCGGAAGCAAAAGTGATTGTTTCTAGAAATGGGTCCTTTCTCGAGGAAAAGTTTCTCTCGAAAGAATTGAGTGGGAGGATGGTGGAGACTTGATGAGGTTACTGATCCATCACTTCAACCAGTGTGTAGCAGGGCACAGGAAGTTGTTCCTGTGGCACCTACACCAATTGAAGTGGAAGCTTATGATAGTGATCATGAAGCTTCGGATCAAGTCACTACCGAATCTCGTAAGACAACAAGGACGCGTACTGCTTCGGATTGGTACAGTGATCCTGTCTTGAAGGTCATGTTGCTAGACAACAATGAACCTACGAGTTTCCTTACCAGTTTTCGTAAGGAAATGTTGTATGTGATACAATCAGAAAGTTTTTGTCGATCCTAAGGATGCTAAAAGGTATGCTAGCTCTAGCGATCCTTCCATGGACTGGAGTAAGCATCTCGGAGTTGGAATATGCACTTTGATAAGATGATCAAAAATTTTGGGTTTATACAAAGTTTATGAGAAACTTGTATTTCCAAAGAAGTGAGTGGGAGCACTATAGAATTTCTGATGAGTATATGTTGTTGACATATTGTTGATCAGAAATGATGTAGAATTTCTGGAAAGCATATAGGGTTATTTGAAAAGTATTTTTCAATGGAAAACCTGGATTAAGCTACTTGAACATTGAGCATCAAGATCTATGAGGATAGATCAAAAACGCTAAATGGTACTTTCAAATGAGCACATACCTTGACATGATCTTGAAGGTGTTCAAGATGGATCAGTCAAAGAAGGAGTTCTTGCCTGAGTTGTAAGGTATGAAGTTAAGAGTTAAAGCTCGACCACGGCAGAAGAGAGAGAAAGGACGAATGTCGTCCCCTATGCTTCAGACATAGGCTCTATAGTATGCTATTCTGTGTACCGCACCGGAAATGTGCCTTGCCATGAGTCTGTCAAGGGGTACAAGAATGATCCAGGAATGGATCATTGGACATTTCAAAATTGTCCTTGGAGTAAATAAGGACATGTTTCTCTATTATGGATGTGATAAAGAGTTCGGCGTAAAGGGTTACATCGATGCAAGCTTTAACACCTATCCGAGTGACTCTGAGTAGCAAACTGGATACGTATAGTGGAGCAACCATTTGGAATAGCTCCAAGTGGAGCGTGGAAGCTGCATTTACAACATGACGTAGAGATTTGCAAAGTACATACGGATCTGAATGTTGCAAACTCGTTGACTAAAACCTCTCTCACAAGCAAAACATGATCAAACCCCAGAACTCATTGAGTCTTAATCACATGATGATGTGAACTAGTTTAATGACACTAGTAAACTTTTTGGATGTTGGTCACATGGCGATGTGACGTGTGAGTGTTTAATCACATGGCGATGTGAACTAGATTATTGACTCTAGTGCAAGTGGGAGACTGTTGGAAATATGCCCTAGAGGCAATAATAAATTAGTTATTATTATATTTCCTTGTTCATGATAATCGTTTATTATCCATGCTATAATTGTATTGATAGGAAACTCAGATACATGTGTGGGTACATAGACAACACCATGTCCCTAGTAAGCCTCTAGTTGACTAGCTCGTTGATCAATAGATGGTTACCGTTTCCTGACCATGGACATTGGATGTCGTTGATAACGGGATCACATCATTAGGAGAATGATGTGATGGACAAGACCCAATCCTAAGCCTAGCACAATGATCGTAGTTCGTATGCTAAAGCTTTTATAATGTCAAGTATCATTTCCTTAGACCATGAGATTGTGCAACTCCCGGATACCGTAGGAATGCTTTGGGTGTACCAAACGTCACAACGTAACTGGGTCTCTATAAAGGTGCACTACAGGTATCTCCGAAAGTGTCTGTTGGGTTGGCATGAATCAAGACTGGGATTTGTCACTCCGTGTGACGGAGAGGTATCTCTGGGCCCACTCGGTAGGACATCATCATAATGTGCACAATGTGACCAAGGGGTTGATCATGGGATGATGTGTTACGGAACGAGTAAAGAGACTTGTCGGTAATGATATTGAACAAGGTATCGGGATACCGATGATCGAATCTCGGGCAAGTACAATACCGCTAGACAAAGGGAATTGTATACGGGATTGATTGAGTCCTTGACATCGTGGTTCATCCGATGAGATCATCGTGGAACATGTGGGAGCCAACATGGGTATACAGATCCCACTGTTGGTTATTGACCGGAGAACGTCTCGGTCATGTCTGCATGGTTCCCGAACCCGTAGGGTCTACACACTTAAGGTTCGATGACGCTAGGGTTATAAAGGAAGTTTGTATGTGGTTACCTAATGTTGTTCGGAGTCCCGGATGAGATCTCGGACATCACGAGGAGTTCCGGAATGGTTCGAAGGTAAAGATTTATATATGGGAAGTACTGTTTTGGTCACCGGAAAAGTTTCGGGTTTTATCGGTAACGTACCGGGACCACCGGGAGGGTCCCGGGGGTCCACCAAGTGGGGCCACCATCCCCGGAGGGCTGCATGGGCCAAGTGTGGGAGGTGACCAGCCCCAGGTGGGCTGGTGCGCCCCCCCACAAGGGCCCAAGGCGCCTAGGGTTTGGGGAGGGGGCGCCTCCACCTTACTTGGGGGGCAAGTTTCCCCTCTCCCCCCCTTGGCCGCCCCCTAGATGGGTTCTAGGGCTGGCCGCCGCCCCTAGGGGTGGAAACCTAGGTGGGGGCGCAGCCCCCTCTCCCCCTATGTATAGTGGAGGCAAAGGGGCATCCCGAGAGACGAAGTTCTCCTCCTGTTGGCGCAGCCCTACCTCTCTTTCTCCTCCTCTCCCATGGTGCTTGGCGAAGCTCTGCTGGATTGCCAGGCTCTTCCATCACCACCACGCCATTGTGCTACTGCTGGATGAAGTCTTCCCCAACCTCTCCCTCTCTCCTTGCTGGATCAAGGCATGGGAGACGTCACCGGGCTGCACGTGTGTTGAACACGGAGGTGCCGTCCGTTCGGCACTAGGATCTCCGGTGATTTGGATCACGACGAGTACGACTCCTTCAACCCCATTCTCTTGAACGCTTCCGCTTAGCGATCTACAAGGGTATGTAGATGCACTCTCCTTCCCCTCGTTGCTAGTCTCTCCATAGATAGATCTTGGTGACTCGTAGGAAAATTTTGAATTTCTGCTATGTTCCCCAACAGTGGTATCAGAGCTAGGTCTATTGCGTAGATTCTATGCATGAGTAGAACACAAAGTAGTTATGGGTGTTGATTTTGTTCAATATGCTTACCGTTACTAGTCCAATCTTGTTTCGGCGGTATTGTGGGATGAAGCGGCCCGGACCGACCTTACACGTACACTTACGTGAGACAGGTTCCACCGACTGACATGCACTTGTTGCATAAGGTGGCTAGCGGGTGCCAGTCTCTCCCACTTTAGTCGGAACGGATTCGATGAAAAGGGTCCTTATGAAGGGTAAATAGCAATTGGCATATCAAGTTGTGGTTTTGCGTAGGTAAGAAACGTTCTTGCTAGAAACCCATAGCAGCCACGTAAAACATGCAAACAACAATTAGAGGACGTCTAACTTGTTTTTGCAGGGTATGCTATGTGATGTGATATGGCCAAGAAGAATGTGATGAATGATATGTGATGTATGAGATTGATCATGTTCTTGTAATAGGAATCACGACTTGCATGTCGATGAGTATGACAACCGGCAGGAGCCATAGGAGTTGTCTTAATTTATTGTATGACCTGCGTGTCATTAAACAACGCCATGTAATTACTTTACTTTATTGCTAACCGGTAGCCATAGTAGTAGAAGTAATAGTTGGCGAGACAACTTCATGAAGACACGATGATGGAGATCATGATGATGGAGATCATGGTGTCATGCCGGTGACGATGATGATCATGGAGCCCCGAAGATGGAGATCAAAAGGAGCAAAATGATATTGGCCATATCATGTCACTATTTGATTGCATGTGATGTTTATCATGTTTATGCATCTTATTTGCTTAGAACGACGGTAGTAAATAAAATGATCCCTCATTAAAATTTCAAGAAAGTGTTCCCCCTAACTGTGCACCGTTGCGAAAGTTCGTCGTTTCGAAGCACCACGTGATGATCGGGTGTGATAGATTCTAACGTTCACATACAATGGGTGTAAGCCAGATTTACACACGTGAAACACTTAGGGTGACTTGACGAGCCTAGCACGTACAGACATGGCCTCGGAACACAAGAGACCGAAAGGTCGAGCATGAGTCGTATGGTGGATACGATCAACATGAAGATGTTCACCGATGATGACTAGTCCGTCTCACGTGATGATCAGACACGGCCTAGTTGACTCGGATCATGTAATCACTTAGATGACTAGAGGGATGTCTATCTGAGTGGGAGTTCATAAGACGAACTTAATTATCCTGAACATAGTCAAAAACCGTTTGCAAATTATGTCATAGCTCGCGCTTTAGTTCTACTATTTTAGATATGTTCCTAGAGAAAATATAGTTGAAAGTTGACAGTAGCGATTATGCGGACAGTAGAAAGCTTATGTCCTTAATGCACCGCTTAGTGTGCTGAACCCCAAACGTCGTCTGTGGATGTTTTGAACATCGGACATATACGTTTTGATAACTACGTGATAGTTCAGTTAAATGGTTTAGAGTTGAGGCACCAAAGACGTTTTCGAAACGTCGCGGAACATATGAGATGTTTCGAGGGCTGAAATTGGGATTTCAGGCTCGTGCCCACGTCAAGAGGTATAAGACCTCCGATGATTTTCTTAGCCTGCAAACTAAAGGAGAAAAGCTCAATCGTTGATCTTGTGCTCAGATTGTCTGAGTGCAACAATCACTTGAATCAAGTGGGAGTTGATCTTCCAGATGAGATAGTGATGTTTCTCCAAAGTCATTGCCACCAAGCTGCTAGAGCTTCATGATGAACTATAACATATCAGGGATAGATATGATGATCCTTGAGGTATTCGCGATGTTTGACACCACAAAAGTAGAAATCAAGAAGGAGCATCAATTGTTGATGGTTGGTGAAACCACTAGTTTCAAGAAGGGCAAGGGCAAGAAGGGATACTTCATGAAACGGCAAATCAGCTGCTGCTCTAGTGAAGAAACCCAAGGTTGAACCCAAACCCGAGACTAAGTGCTTCTGTAATAAGGGGAACAACCACTGGAGCAGAATTACCCTAGATACTTGGTAGATGAGAAGGCTGGCAAGGTCGATAGAAGTATATTGGATATACATTATGTTAATGTGTACTTTACTAGTACTCCTAGTAGCACCAGGGTATTAAGATACCGGTTTGGTTGCTAAGTGTTAGTAACTCGAAATAAAAGAGCTACGGAATAAACGGAGACTAGCTAAAGGTGAGCTGACGATATGTGTTGGAAGTGTTTCCAAGTTTGATGTGATCAAACATCGCACGCTCCCTCTACCATCAAGATTAGTATTAAACCTGAATAATTGTCATTTGGTGTTTGCGTTGAGCATAGACATGATTGGATTATGTCTATCGCAATACGGTTATTCATTTAAGGAGAATAATGGTTACTCTATTTATTTGAATAATACCTTCAATGGTCTTGCACCTAAAGGAATGGTTTATTGAATCTCGATCGTAGTG
Source organism: Triticum aestivum (assembly GCF_018294505.1). Taxonomy (NCBI): domain Eukaryota; kingdom Viridiplantae; phylum Streptophyta; class Magnoliopsida; order Poales; family Poaceae; genus Triticum; species Triticum aestivum. The sequence continues at coordinate 711,312,616 of NC_057810.1, read as the reverse complement.
ATACACATTTTCATGCCAAAAGATATAAGATAGTAATGATAGTACCACTTACTTGTGGCACTTCCATGTAAGTCATATTGGTATAAAACGCATGAAGAAGCTCCATGTTGATGGATCTTTGGACTTACTCGTTTTGAAAAGTTTGAGACATGCGAACCATGTCTATTGGTGTATACGCATGAAGAAACTCCATGCAGATGGATCGTTTGGACTCACTTGATTTTGAATCACTTGAGATATGCAAATCATACCACATGGGCAAGATGACTGAAAAGCCTCGTTTTCAGTAAGATGGAACAAGATAGCAACTTGTTGGAAGTAACACATTTTGAGGTGTGCAGTCTAATGAGTGTTGAGGCATGAAGTGAATATCGTTATGTTCTTACTTCACAGATGATTCGAGTAGATGTTGAGTATATTTACTTGATGAACACAAGTCTGAATTATTGAATGGTTCAAGTAATTTCAGAGTGAAGTTGAAGATCATTGTGACAAGAGGATAAAATGTCTATGATATGATCATAGAGATGAGTATCTGCGTTACGAACTTTGGCATGCAATTAAGACATTGTGGAAATTGTTTCACAATTAATACCGCCTGGAACACCATAGTGTGATGGTGTGTACGAACATCATAGTTGCACCCTATTGGATATGGTGCGTACCATGATTTCTCTTATCGAATTACCACTATCGTTCATGGGTTAGGCATTAGAGACAACCGCACTCACTTTAATAGGGCACCACGTAATTCCGTTGAGATGACACCGTAAGAACTATGGTTTAGAGAAACCTAAGCTGTCATTTCTTGAAAGTTTGGGGCTGCGACGCTTATGTGAAAAAGTTTCATCGTGATAAGCTTGAACCCAAAACGGATAAATGCATCTTCATAGGATACCCAAAATGGTTGGGTATACCTCCTAATTCAGATCCGGAAGCAAAAGTGATTGTTTCTAGAAACGGGTCCTTCCTCGAGGAAAAGTTTCTCTCGAAAGAATTGAGTGGGAGGATGGTGGAGACTTGATGAGGTTACTTAACCATCACTTCAACCAGTGTGTAGCAGGGCATAGGAAGTTGTTCCTGTGGCACCTACACCAATTGAAGTGGAAGCTTATGATAGTGATCATGAAGCTTCGGATCAAGTCACTACCGAATCTTGTAAGACAACAAGGACGCATACTGCTTCGGAGTGGTACGGTGATCCTGTCTTGAAGGTCATGTTGCTAGACAACAATGAACCTACGAGCTATGGAGAAGCGATGGTGGGCCCAAATTCCGACAAATGGTTAGAAGCCATGAAATCCGAGATAGGATCCATGTATCAGAACAAAGCATGGACTTTGGTGGACTTGCCCGATGATCGGCAGGCCATTTAGATAAATGGATCTTTAAGAAGAAGACGGACATGGACGGTAATGTCACCGTCTATGAAGCTCTACTTGTGGCGAAGAGTTTTTCACAAGTTCAAGGAGTTGACTACAATGAGATTTTCTCATCCGTAGCGATGCTTAAGTCCGTCGGAATCATGTTAGCATTAGCTGCATTTATGAAATCTGGCAGATAGATGTCAAAATGAGTTTCCTTACCAGTTTTCGTAAGGAAAGGTTGTATGTGATACAATCAGAAAGTTTTTGTCGATCCTAAGGATGCTAAAAGGTATGCTAGCTCTAGCGATCCTTCCATGGACTGGAGTAAGCATCTCGGAGTTGGAATATGCACTTTGATAAGATGATCAAAAATTTTGGGTTTATACAAAGTTTATGAGAAACTTGTATTTCCAAAGAAGTGAGTGGGAGCACTATAGAATTTCTGATGAGTATATGTTGTTGACATGTTGTTGATCGGAAATGATGTAGAATTTCTGGAAATCATATAGGGTTATTTGAAAAGTGTTTTTCAATGGAAAACCTGGATTAAGCTACTTGAACATTGAGCATCAAGATCTATGAGGATAGATCAAAAACGCTAAATGGTACTTTCAAATGAGCACATACCTTGACATGATCTTGAAGGTGTTCAAGATGGATCAATCAAAGAAGGAGTTCTTGCCTGAGTTGTAAGGTATGAAGTTAAGAGTTAAAGCTCGACCACGGCAGAAGAGAGAGAAAGGACGAATGTCGTCCCCCATGCTTCAGACGTAGGCTCTATAGTATGCTATGCTGTGTACCGCACCGGAAGTGTGCCTTGCCATGAGTCAGTCAAGGGGTACAAGAATGATCCAGGAATGGATCATTGGACATTTCAAAATTGTCCTTGGAGTAAATAAGGACATGTTTCTCAATTATGGAGGTGATAAAGAGTTCGGCATAAAGGGTTACGTCGATGCAAGCTTTAACACCTATCCGAGTGACTCTGAGTAGCAAACCGGATACGTATAGTGGAGCAACCATTTGGAATAGCTCCAAGTGGAGCGTGGAAGCAGCATTTACAACATGACCTAGAGAATTGCGAAGTACATACGGATCTGAATGTTGCAAACCCGTTGACTAAAACCTCTCTCACAAGCAAAACATGATCAAACCCAGAACTCATTGAGTCTTAATCACATGATGATGTGAACTAGTTTAATGACACTAGTAAACTCTTTGGATGTTGATCACATGGCGACGTGACGTGTGAGTGTTTAATCACATGGCGATGTGAACTAGATTATTGACTCTAGTGCAAGTGGGAGACTGTTGGAAATATGCCCTAGAGGCAATAATAAATTAGTTATTATTATATTTCCTTGTTCATGATAATTGTTTATTATCCATGCTATAATTGTATTGATAGGAAACTCAGATACATGTGTGGGTACATAGACAACATCATGTCCCTAGTAATCCTCTAGTTGACTAGCTCGTTGATCAATAGATGGTTACGGTTTCCTGACCATGGACATTGGATGTCGTTGATAACGGGATCACATCATTAGGAGAATGATGTGATGGACAAGACCCAATCCTCAGCCTAGCACAATGATCGTAGTTCGTATGCTAAAGCTTTTATAATGTCAAGTATCATTTCCTTAGACCATGAGATTGTGCAACTCCCAGATACCGTAGGAATGCTTTGGGTGTACCAAACGTCACAACGTAACTGGGTGGCTATAAAGGTGCACTACAGGTATCTACGAAAGTGTCTGTTGGGTTGGCATGAATCAAGACTGGGATTTGTCACTCCGTGTGACAGAGAGGTATCTCTGGGCCCACTCGGTAGGACATCATCATAATGTGCACAATGTGACCAAGGGGTTGATCATGGGATGATGTGTTACGGAACGAGTAAAGAGACTTGTCGGTAACGATATTGAACAAGGTATCGGGATACCGACGATCGAATCTCGGGCAAGTACAATACCGCTAGACAAAGGGAATTGTATACGGGATTGATTGAGTCCTTGACATCATGGTTCATCCGATGAGATCATCGTGGAACATGTGGGAGCCAACATGTGTATCCAGATCCCGCTGTTGGTTATAGACCGGAGAACGTCTCGGTCATGTCTGCATGGTTCCCGAACCCGTAGGGTCTACACACTTAAGGTTCGATGACGCTAGGGTTATAAAGGAAGTTTGTATGTGGTTACTGAATGTTGTTCGGAGACCCGGATGAGATCCCGGACATCACGAGGAGTTCCGGAATGGTCCGAAGGTAAAGATTTATATATGGGAAGTCCTATTTTGGTCACCGGAAAAGTTTCGGGTTTTATCGGTAACGTATCGGGACCACCGGGAAGGTCCCGGGGGTCCAGCAAGTGGGGCCACCATTCCCGGAGGTCTGCATGGGCCAAGTGTGGGAGGAGACCAGCCCCAGGTGGGCTGGTGCACCCCCCACAAGGGCCCAAGGCACCTAGGGTTTGGGGAGGGGGCGCCTCCACCTTACTTGGGGGGCAAGTTTCCCCTCTCCCCCCCTTGGCTGCCCCCCTAGATGGGATCTAGGGCTGGCCGCCACCCCTAGGGGTGGAAACCTAGGTGGGGGCGCAGCCCCCTCTCCCCCTATATATAGTGGAGGCAAAGGGGCATCCCGAGAGACGAAGTTCTCCTCATGTTGGCGCAGCCCTACCTCTCTTTCTCCTCCTCTCCCGCGGTGCTTGGCGAAGCTCTGCTGGATTGCCACGCTCTTCCATCACCACCACGCCATTGTGCTACTGCTGGATGGACTCTTCCCCAACCTCTCCCTCTCTCCTTGCTGGATCAAGGCATGGGAGACGTCACCGGGCTGCACGTGTGTTGAACGCGTAGGTGCCGTCTGTTCAGCACTAGGATCTCTGGTGATTTGGATCACGACGAGTACGACTCCTTCAACCCCGTTCTCTTGAACGCTTCCTCTTAGCGATCTACAAGGGTATGTAGATGCACTCTCCTTCCCCTTGTTGCTAGTCTCTCCATAGATAGATCTTGGTGACTCGTAGGAAAATTTTGAATTTTTGCTATGTTCCCCAACAGTGGTATCAGAGCTAGGTCTATTGCGTAGATTCTATGCACGAGTAGAACACAAAGTAGTTGTGGGTGTTGATTTTGTTCAATATGCTTACCGTCACTAGTCCAATCTTGATTCGGCGGCATTGTGGGATGAAGCGGCCCGGACCGACCTTACACGTACACTTACGTGAGACAGGTTCCACCGACTGACATGCACTTGTTGCATAAGGTGGCTAGCGGGTGCCAGTCTCTCCCACTTTAGTCGGAACGGATTTGATGAAAAGGGTCCTTATGAAGGGTAAATAGCAATTGGCATATCACGTTGTGGTTTTGCGTAGGTAAGAAACGTTCTTGCTAGAAACCCATAGCAGCCACGTAAAACATGCAAACAACAATTAGAGGACGTCTAACTTGTTTTTGCAGGGTATGCTATGTGATGTGATATGGCCAAGAAGAATGTGATGAATGATATGTGATGTGTTAGATTGATCATGTTCTTGTAATAGGAATCACGACTTGCATGTCAATGAGTATGACAACCGGCAGGAGCCATAGGAGTTGTCTTAATTTATTGTATGACCTGCGTGTCATTAAACAACGCCATGTAATTACTTTACTTTATTGCTAACTGGTAGCCATAGTAGTAGAAGTAATAGTTGGCGAGACAACTTTATGAAGACACGATGATGGAGATCATGGTGTCATGCCGGTGACGATGATGATCATGGAGCCCCGAAGATGGAGATCAAAAGGAGCAAAATGATATTGGCCATATCATGTCACTATTTGATTGTATGTGATGTTTATCATGTTTATGCATCTTATTTGCTTAGAATGACGGTAGTAAATAAGATGATCCCTCATTAAAATTTCAAGAAAGTGTTCCCCCTAACTGTGCACCGTTGCGAAAGTTCATCGTTTCGAAGCACCACGTGATGATCGGGTGTGATAGATTCTAACGTTCACATACAACGGGTGTAAGCCAGATTTACACACGCGAAACACTTAGGGTGACTTGACGAGCCTAGCATGTACAGACATGGCCTCGGAACACAAGAGAACGAAAGGTCGAGCATGAGTCGTATGGTGGATATGATCAACATGAAGATGTTCATCGATGATGACTAGTCCGTCTCACGTGATGATCGGACATGGCCTAGTTGACTCGGATCATGTAATCACTTAGATGACTAGAGGGATGTCTATCTGAGTGGGAGTTCATAAGACGAACTTAATTATCCTAAACATAGTCAAAAACCCTTTGCAAATTATGTCATAGCTCGCGCTTTAGTTCTACTGTTTTAGCTATGTTCCTAGAGAAAATATAGTTGAAAGTTGACAGTAGCGATTATGCGGACGATAGAAGGCTTATGTCCTTAATACACCGCTCAGTGTGCTGAACCCCGAACGTCGTCTGTGGATGTTGCGAACATCGGACGGCCAGCACGCGGACTGCGGAGGAGCCATGGTGAGCAAACTACCCAGCGTCTCCGGGCCAAAAGGCACTTTCATGGAGACAGTAAAGGAGTGGCAGAGATAGTGGTTCTACATCACAGAACCCCGCGGCACCCCCTGGGCCGCCGCTGCCGGATTCTGCTCCGGTGCTCCCATGTGACTCGCATCCTGGGTCGAGAAGAGTCCGGACTGGTGCTCGCCTGATGAGCTGATAACATTGCAAATGCACGTCCAAAGCATGATAACCAAGGACGTCAAGCTCGTCGGCATAATCCAGGTGATGTTAGTTCGCCGGATCCTCTCATGCCAGCGCTGAAGCTGCCCTATGTGGGAGTTCAATCTGAAGAAGCACGAGACCTTGGTGAGGCTCTTCGAGACTACTCATGAAGATGCATGGAAGTCGCTCTTTAAGGGTAGTGAGAAACCGCCGGCCGTTCATTCAGATTGCGGGCATGACGCTAAGCATCCCGCCAGCAATGTATGTCTTTTTTAATGTATTCCCTGCTCGTTTGTTTCAAGGATGATGCCTGAGCTTTGATTATTGCTTTTTCAGGACTGGACAGAGAGGTCAAAGCGGATCCAGTGTCCGGCTCCGTTGCCTGAAGAACTGGTCATCCTGCGTCTAGCAAAGATGCTGGTGTCGGCGCCATATAAGGCGCCGGAGAAGAAGGCCAAGAAGAAAGCCATGGGGGCCAAGAGTGGCCCCCGTCGCAAGGGCACTTCGGACGCGACGTCCGAAGACGACGAAGCTCGTTCCTCCGTCCCTGAGGACAATGACGACGATGAGGAGGAGGAGGAGGAGAACAACCCTCCCCCTAAGGAGAAGAAGAAGAAGAGGACGGCTTCGGCGCGTCTGGAGGCGGAAACGCCCAAGAAGGGGAAGGGCGTCCCAGCGGGCAACACCGCGTGGGACGTTGACAGCAGCCCGGAATGACACCCCTGCACTAAGCCCCAGGCCGTATCGTAAGTGACTTGGCTCGCTCGTGCGTACATCCGGCCCTTTTTCTCCATTATCTTGACATAGTTAGTCATACTATTGTAGTCTGGCCCGCGACCTTATCCAGCGATCCTCATCTGGAGGATCATTGGCTCCATCGGAGATGCCGAGCATGTCGCCACCGCCTGCTTACTCCCCCGGGGCCAGGGATGACACTGAAGTGTTGTCCCGGAGGACTGCTCCGAACCGGGGAGGAGCCCAGGATGCTGTCCGGGAGGCGCCACAAGGCGAAACCTCCACTGCCGTACACATAGGGGAGCAGATCCCCATGAAGACTGGCCAAGAGGGTCGCATTCAGTTCGACCCTCAGCCGAATACGATTCCAGGGACCAATAAGGCTCTGGAATACGGTGAGCAACCTCCTTCGAAAGAGGAGGGTGCACCAATTCCGCCGGTGACCCCTGTCCAGCCAGGGGCACCGGATAATCTGATGGAAGCGCTACGAGGCGCCTCGATTGTGGACGAGCACCGTGTCCTTATGGTTGCGGTGATCGAGAAGGTTCAGTCCGCCAAGAGCGGATTGAACGAAGCCTGCAGCAACCTGTTGACAGGTTTTGAGGTAAGAATGAGGAAAACCCCATGTATGCAGTAGCCCCTGAGACATTGTCCGGTGTTCGAAAGGAAACCCGGACAGAGGATCAACCCTGTATTGCAGGAGACTAACTGAATGTATATAAATACGCAGGCGTCGCTATTGGCCGCGATGTTATATACTGCCGAGGTCTCTGAACTGAAGCAGAGACTAGGGCGGGCCGAGGAAGATCTCAGTGGAGTGAGGAAGCATCTCCAAGATAAGCAAGGTATGTAATGACTTGCTGTGTATTCGGGAAGAATAAGCGGTGTACATTGACCGTAGTGTTGTAATATGTGCAGGGGCCGCAACCAAGGTCGAGGCTCGGGTCAAGGAGGTCCAGCAGGAGATCCAAGATGCGGGAAAAAAATGCGAGGCCTTGGAGCATGACGCGTCGGTTCAAGGGGCCGAACTTGCCAAGGCTTGCGAGAGTGCAGAGACCGCATGGAATGAAGCCTAGGACGCCTTCTAGGAGATCCCGGAGGCCAGGAAGATTACGCCGGGTAAGGCATTTAAGATGCAGAGCAAGTATGCGGAAAAGCAGTACCTTTTACTAACCCGGGTTCAAAGTTCCCCAGGGGCTTTTGCGGATTTACCCTGCAGTGTCTCAGACGCCGTGGAGTTCTATCGAGCCGAAGGAGGGGGTTCTACGGAGAAGCTATTCTGGTCGCAGTATGCGACGCCAGATCATCCCGTGTTGTTCACCGATCAGCTGAAACAACTGGTGGAGCTGCATAGGGTGGCCGAACTAGCCATTAAGGACTTGATAATCCGGCTATGGCCAGCCGAAGCTATGCCTGGCAGCTACTTCAGACTCGTGAGGCGGATGGTGAACGCCTGTCCTTGGTTGGACGTCGTCAAGCGCTCGGCCTGCATTGAAGGTGCGCGCATGGCCTTCACCCATTGCAAGATGTGGTGGGCGAAGATGGACGTCGTCGAAGTGGCCAGAGGACCACCAGAGGGCAAGGGGCACCGCACACCTGAATGGTATTTTGCGGATGTCCTGGAAGGGTCTCGCCTTGTGGCAGCGCAGTGCGGACATGACATTATTTTCGAATGAATACATTCATGTTGTCCTTGCTTTGTATGATTGAGACAAAGTCAGTATGTAATATAATTTTGATATGTTTTTATTGTTTCCTCCTATGCGGCCGTGGTGTATGGAATTTGAGGGTTGGCCAGTCGTCGGCTTCTGCCCTCACGTAGGTAGTACAGAGGTGTTCGGGATGGAATCTAAACAATCTTGATCCAATTATATGGTCCTCGAAGGAGTTGTTTAGCACAACGAACCAGGCAATCAGACTATGCGGCTTGAACGCCCTCACTTAGCCATAGGAGTTTTATAATAAAACATGGGCATAGCCCCTGGTATGCTAACCAGGGCGCTGTCAGCGTTTGATCGGGAATGACCGATCCTTCGCATGATGCAGAAAAAATCTCCAGCGATTTGTAACCCTCGAACAGCTGACCGGCTCTCGCCGCATCATGACAGTCAGTTTTCTGCTTTCTCTACTGAGGTTCTCATCCGGTCTAAGCCAGGGCACAATCACAGTAGTTCTCCCTTTACTGCCCTAGCCGATGTAGCGGAACATAGGGTAGTAAGCACAGGAGCCGGGCAACCCAACTGTTGACCAAAGACATGATTCGGAGCCAATGCATATAATGCTAAATTCGGGGTGCCGAACTCTTCTACGAGGAGTGTTCGGACTTTGTTGCCATGTTATGGGGTGATGAGGAGCCCCTGGTGAATGTGAGACGTACCCAAGTGTACGGATGCGGTTGATAAGCAAATCGAAATAGAATTAAGTAAGGAGCGAAAACCACAGAAACTGGGCCCCAAACCATTTTCATTATAAGTGTATGGATACGTCAATGCGTATCTTGTACAAATAGTGCGATAAGCATTCAGTCTATTTAACATGCCGGAATCAAGAGGGTGCAGCATGCGGGTCCTGAGAAATAAGTAGAAGTACCGTCAGGAAGAACGTATAAGGGTTATCCTACACACCTCTGCTGCTTGCCGTCTTTGTATGTTGGTCCTCCGAAAGGACTGGTGATCAGGCCCGCGAAAAAAGGAACCTGAAACAAATAAAAAAGAAAAAGGGGTGAAAGTATGTGGTGAGTCCCTGGTCGGTCAAGCCGCACTGTGGACCACAAGTTGTGCCTGCGCCGATGCGCATGGGATTTGGAGTGTGTAATTGTGTACGCGTGGTACGAGTGCCACTACTTGATTAGGGATGGGACGGAGGCCGAATTGCTAATCGAGCTCTTGACGAGCCAAGTTGTCCTGTTCTAGCGTAGTCTGGACTTTCTTAACGGTGTCCAGGGGCTCGGCAGCCGGATTGCGGTTCTGCTTGAAAATGTCGTTCTATACTTCTGCTGCTAGGGCGGTGGTGTGCTCCTCTGTACGGAGGGAGCGTTCCGTATTACCATTAACTATTATGACGCCACGTGGTCCGGGCATCTTGAGCTTGAGATAAGCGTAATGGGGTAGCGCATTGAATCGATCAAATGCGGTTTGTCTGAGCAGCGCATGATAGCCACTGCGAAAAGGGACGATATCGAAGATTAACTCCTCGCTTCGGAAGTTGTCCGGAGATCCAAAGACAACCTCGAGTGTGATTGAGCCCGTACAATGGGACTCTACACCTGGTATGACTCCTTTGGAGGTGGTCTTCGTGGGTTTGATCCGGGATGGGTTTATGCCCATCTTGCGCACTGTATCCTGGTAGAGCAGATTGAGGCTGCTGCCACCGTCCATGAGGACTCGCGTCAAGTGGAATCCGTCAATTATTGGGTCGAAGAGTAGTGCGGCTGATCCGCCATGCCGGATACTGGTCGGATGGTCCCGACGATCAAAGGTGATCAGGAACAATGACCATGGCTTGAATTTTGGGGCGACTAGCTCTACCGCGTAGACGTCCCTAGGTGCTCGCTTACGCTCCCTTTTGGGGATGTGTGTAGCATATATCATGTTCACCGTTTTGACTTGGGAGGAAATTTCTTCTGCCCCCCCAGTGTTTGGCTGTCGGGACTCTTCGTCCTCATCCTCACTTTGTGATCCCTTTTCTTTGTTTTCGGCATTTAACTTGCTAGCCTTCTTGAAAACCCAACAATCTCTGTTGGTATGATTGACTTGCTTATCTGGGGTGCCATCAATCTGGCACGGACGGTCGAGTATGCGGTCCAGGCAGGAAGGTACTTCGTTGTTTCTTTTGTAGGGATTCTTCCGTTGGCCGGTCTTGGAGCCACTAAATCCGGCGTTGACTGTGGTGTCATCGGTGTTGTCGCCATTGCTTTGGCATTTGTGTCTATTGCGCCGGAGCTTGCCGGTGTTGTTCTTGGCCTCTGTGGGGCCTGCATCGCTGGCTGTGTTTTTGCTACGAGCCAGCCAGCTGTCCTCACCCACGCAAAAGCGGGTCATGAGTGCCGTAAGGGCTGCCATAGACTTTGGCTTTTCTTGGCCGAGGTGGCATGCTAGCCATTCATCACGAATGTTGTGTTTGAAGGCTGCTAGGGCCTCAGCATCCGGACAGTCAACGATCTGGTTCTTTTTGGTTAGGACCTTGGTCCAGAATTTTCTGGCTGATTCTCTAGGTTGTTGAACTATGTGGCTTAAGTCATCGGCAGCTGGTGGCCGGACATAAGTTCCTTGGAAGTTATCAAGGAAAGCTTCTTCCAAGTCCTCCCAGCTGTCGATAGAATTTTCAGGCAGGCTGTTAAGCTAGTGCCGAGTTGGCCCTTTGAGCTTTAGTGGGAGGTATTTAATGGCATGGATGTCATCTCCTCGAGCCATATGGATATGGAGAATAAAATCCTCGATCCATACTGCGGTATCAGTTGTGTCATCGTATGATTCGATATTGACGGGCTTGAACCCCTCAGGGAATTCGTGATCCAATACTTCATCCGTGAAGCAGAGAGGGTGTGCGGCACCTCTGTATCAGGCCGCATCACGGCGTAGCTCTGATGGAGTCCGTCTGCGGTATTCGGCCCGGGTGTGGTTAGGTTTGTCACGTCCGAGTAGGTAGGCATCATCGTGCCTCGAGGCACGTCCTCGCGACACGTAGATTGATCTTGTATGTCCTGCTCTACTGTCCAGGGTTTGCTGGAGGTCGTATGTGTGACCCCGAACTCTTCCGTCTTTCTTTTTATGGGGCGGTGGGGCGGGCTGTTGATCATCCTGAGTTGCCGCTTTATCCTGACCGCGGGGTGGCCGATCGGCTGCACTGTCTTGACCACGTGGTGGTCGTTCTGCATTATGCGAGGGAGATATGTGCTCTCCTCATAGAATTGAGGTAACAGTCTGCATTTCGGGTAGCTCTTGGCTGGGCGCTGGAGGCCGTATTCTTCGGCTGTCAGGACATCAGTCCATCTGTCGACGAGTAGATCTTGTTCAGCTTGAATCTGCTGCTGTTTCTTTTTCAGGCTCCTTGCGGTGGCTATGAGCTAAAGCTTAAAGTGCTCCTTCACCGAAGGATCCTCAGGCACGACGAAGTCTTCATTGTCGAGGCTTGTCTCATCATCGGAGGGTGGACGGTAACTATCGTCCTCCGAGTCATCTTCTATCGCCTGTTCATTAGGGTTGTCTTCCCCGTTGTCACGTTCCTCCTGTTCGGATGCAGCCCCGACAGGGTCTTCGTTGTTTTTGGCATCGCCCGGAGTACTATTTTCTCCGGTGCCAGTGTTTCCATCTTTTGAGCGACGAGGCTTAGAGCGGCGTTTGGGGCGCCGACGCTTGGACTGCGTCTCGGAGGGTTTATTCGCATCTGGCTCTCCTTTGTCGTCGTCAGATCCTTTAGGTCACTACTAGGAAAAGGGCTATAGATAGGATTGACACTAATGGCGCACCAGGGAAGTAGTGCGCCACTACTATATACTAATGGCGCATCAGTTGGTGATGCGACATTAGTGTGGAAGACACTAATGGCGCACCACACAAAAGGTGCGCCACTAGTTATAATTTTTTTTCATTTTTACATACATATTAATGGCGCATGAGACCGAAGTGCGCCATTACTACTTCTAACTAGTAATGGCGCACCAGACAAGGAGTGCGCCAGTACTGAATTTTTTTTATTCTTTTTTTGCAAAACTACTAATGGCGCACCGCCGCTGGGTGCACCATTAGTAAGCTTCCCCCCACCCCACTCCACCTATTCCCCTCCTTCCCTTCCTCCCCAACCATACGCCGCCGCCGCGCCTGCACGCTCCATCCGTCCTCTTCGTCCCCTGCTGCCGCCGCCCCGACCCCCGCCGGAATCCACCCCCGCCGCTCTCGCGCCCCCACCACTACAGCTCCCCCGCGCCGCCGCCCCCGCGCCCCCACGCCCCCACCACTGTAGATCCCCCGCGCTGCCGCCCCCACGCCCCCGCGCCCCGAGCCAGAGGAGGAGGACCAGGAGGAGGACGACGAGGAGGAGGAGACTGCTCCCAGTGCAGCCTCGCCGTCGCCAGGGAGAGCGGGGCAGCCTGCTCCACCACTGCGGCCACTCCGGCCGGCGACCGCGCGGCGTCCTGCAGCGAGGTGCTTCCCTTCGCCCCACCCCTTCTACATTCTTCTGCCGCTCCCTCCCTGTTCGCCGCACCCACCCGCTCCCCCTTTTCGCTGCGGGACCCCCTCCAGCCCGGCGACCAACGACGATGGCTGCCAGCGAGGTTAGTCCCGCACCACCTCATCGCTCGTTCCATCCGCTTGCCAGATCCTAGGTTTTGGCCCCCAGTTTGCGTCGTACGAGCGAACCCTAGGTTTTGTTTGTGAGATGTAATAGGGTTGCTGTTGAGGGGGGATTTAGGAGAGGAGAGGCATAATGGGCCACATTATGTGTGGACTAATTGATTTCTGGTAGCATTAGTCAAGCTGTGTGCGTGCAAACTACAAACATCGAAAGCTCTCCGCCTCCTATCTGTCTATGCTGTGTGCTGGAACAACGGAAAGAAGGGCCAAAGTTGCCTTTTCCTTGGCCGGGTAAAAAGTTTTAATTGATTTTATTGGAGTCAAAGTGTTAATTGATTTTGTTATGTGAAGAACGAGGAATTTGACAAAGTGACACGCCTTTGTCTGACACGTGGGGTTTGGGGCCACCTGTAAATGTGTCATTTGTGTCAAAGTGCAAATAAACGTGTGGCATCTTGTCGTTTTTGGGTAAAACACTTCCCTCAAGCCAAATCATGAGAAACACATTCAGCTTCCATGCGTTTTATCAAGAGGCTGCTTGATTAGGGCACACAAGCAAATGCCAGCGAACTTCAGGGTTAATTTACTGTAAGCAAGCGAACTTCAGGGTTAATTTTGGGACTTGGGAATTGGTTCTTTCTTACTACAGTCTTGCTGCTATAGTATGGCTCTGTTCTTGGAGGAGGTTTTATTACTTGTTTTGTGTGGCTTAGGTTATATTTCAGTGGAATTTGTGTGATATGTTTGGCTGGACTATGCTCTTTTCACAATCATAGTGTTGTCACTTTACAGCTTGGAAGCTTGCCATACCAGACCATCAGTGTTCTGCTATTATGATAAACTGTTCAATTCTTTGTATGGTTCTGTCTTTTTTCTATGATGGCAAGGGACACTGGTTGCTTATGCACTGAGTTGGGTTTTATGCGTCAAACAATCCATTTTGACAAGGCTCATTGATGGGTACTTTTTTTATTGGGTGCATTTATTTATATTATATCATATTGCTTCTATATCTGATCCACCATTGCTTGTACTAGTTTGTCAAGAATACATGTCTGCATAGCACAGAGAGCACCACAAGTTAAACACCTCAATCTATTAGTATTTGTCTGCATTTTCTCTAATTCTTCTTGTATCTGATCCAGTATTGCTTGTAGTGGTTTGTCCAAAATGTTGAATGATACTGCCTGGAGATGCATATATTGTTTCACCTCTTCAGAGGCCAACGTATTTTCCATGTTGTGATGGAGGCCTTTTTTTAACACTGGGCTTTGCCACCTGTTGTTTGTCTTGTAAATATTGGACAGAGATTTAAGCAAGTAGCACATTGCCTTGTCCACCTGGGATAATGATTTTGCAGGTACCCCAAGAGGCCCTTGAGTTTGCTGGAATGTCGATTAACTTCCGTTCTGGCAAATTCGGGTACTCCATATGTCCTATTTTCAGCAAAGGTCATGCTGAAATTTTCCGTGAATTTTAGCATGACTTTGCTAAAAATAGGACATATGGGGTACTTGCAACTAATGCCTGTTATCATGCATGTTTTATGATCTGTTGTAAGGGTACTAATTGGTCTCTTCTGCTGCTTATCAAAGATGGCAGGAAGCAGCCACCGCCGCTCTGCGACACCGCAGTATGAGTTGGATGCTTCCGAGTTCTTCACTATCATACTTGAGACTTCAGTATCATCCATGACGTAGGTATATAAAACGAGAGATCTCCCCTTCATCCATCTCATTATGATATCTGTTGTTTGCTACATCACTCATTGTCCCAAACTGCAGAGGCTGCCTGGCAGTTTTATGAACATGCTGATGGGTGAAGATCCGCCAAATAATGTGAAGCTGCGACAGGCCGACAGCAGGTTTCGCAGGCACTGGGATGTGGAGTTGGTGATCAAGGAGGGCCACATGTACTTGTCTCGTGGGTGGGAGAAGTTCTACCGTGCCTACGACCTGCGGCTGGGGTACTTCCTTCTCTTCAGGTACGACGACGACGCCACCATGCTCATCGTGAAGGTGTTCAACATGACTATGTGTCGCATGGGCTACGCTGACGATGATGATGCCGGTACGTTCTGCCTCTTCTTATTCCTCTACATTTGGCTTTGTCTCACATCGATTTTTAACGGTCATTGTTGCATTTTGGACAGGTAATGGGAGCAGCAGCAGCGACATTGGCAGCAGCGATTCTGGCAGCAGCGATTTTGGCTGTAGCGAAAGCAGCAGCGATTCTAGCTGTAGCGAAAGTAGCAGCGATTCTGGTAGCAGCATAGACAACAAGAAGGATGATCCGGACTGGAGTGCGGGAGAAGAGGAGCAGAGTGGGGATGAGGAGCTGCAGGATGACGATGGGCATCAGGCTGAGGATGACCTAGCGCTAGTGGTGGCTGACCAAGGGCAAGAGATGGTGGTGGCTGACCATGGGCAAGAGATGGTGGTGGCTGACCATGGGCAAGAGATGGAGGTGGCTGAGGATGACCTAGCGATGGTCGTGCCTGAAGGTGGCCTCGCGATGGTGGTGGTGCCTGACAATGACCACGCACCGGTGGTGGCGCCGGTGATCCCACAGCTGGGCGACATGACCACGCAAATTGTGGTAGAAGACTACATCCCACTGCCTCCACTGCCTCCACCGCCTCGCCACTCTTGGCGCATCAGGCTGAGGAAGGAGAAGGAGAAGGAGAAGAACAATGCATGAGAACTGAACTTTGTCAGGTATGTCAGATCTCCAAAATGATATATATATATACTTAGTTACCTATGTTATCTCTAATATGCTTAGTTTCCTATAGGTTAG
Source organism: Triticum aestivum (assembly GCF_018294505.1). Classification (NCBI taxonomy): domain Eukaryota; kingdom Viridiplantae; phylum Streptophyta; class Magnoliopsida; order Poales; family Poaceae; genus Triticum; species Triticum aestivum. The sequence goes on along the minus strand of NC_057810.1, from coordinate 711,296,711 downwards.
CTTCATTTTACCTAAGTTGGCTCTAATATGCTAACTTAGAGCTTAATTATATGCTTAGTTTCCTATAGGTTAGCTCCAAAATAACTTATGTTAGCACAAAATGATCAAGTTTACATAATAAGCTTATAGTCTTTTTCTTATTCTTCTTCTTTTCCAAAATGACATAGGTTAGCTTCATTTTACCTAAGTTGGCTCTAATATACTAACTTAGAGCTTATATGCTTAGTTTCCTATAGGTTAGCTCCAAAATAACTTATGTTAGCACAAAATGATCAAATTTACATAATAAGCTTATAGTCTTTTTCTTATTCTTCTTCTTTTCCAAAATGACATAGGTTAGCTTCATTTTACCTAAGTTGGCTCTAATATACTAACTTAGAGCTTATATGCTTAGTTTCCTATAGGTTAGCTCCAAAATAACTTATGTTAGCACAAAATGATCAAGTTTACATAATAAGCTTATAGTCTTCTTCTTATTCTTCTTCTTTTCCAAAATGACATAGGTTAGCTTCATTTTACCTAAGTTGGCTCTAATATGCTAACTTAGAGCTTATATGCTTAGTTTCCTATAGGTTAGCTCCAAAATAACTTATGTTAGCACAAAATGATCAAGTTTACATAATAAGCTTATAGTCTTCTTCTTATTCTTCTTCTTTTCCAAAATTCTTCTTATTCTTCTTCTAGTGTTCTTTTTCTTCTAGTATTCTTCTAGTCTTCTTCTTCTTCTTCTAACTTGTTTATCATTTTGCAGATTTGATTTAATTCACGGAAGCTTGCATGGATGGAGTGCTTCTTTTCCATTTGTGTTTTTATTTTGTATCAATGTGAAACTTTTGTGAATTGATGGATAACGGTGTTGGATGAACAATGTGAAACTTTTGTAATATGTAACGATGGAACTATGTGTTGGCTATGTATGTATGTATGTATATATGATGGAACTTGTGTGTTGGCTATGATTGTTATATGGATGCTTGTTGTATATATATGTGTTGGATTTCTCATATGTGAAATAGTGACCTGACATTAAGAAAAAAAATTAAAAAAATTGTTACTAATGGCGCACTACCATGTGGTGCGCCATTAGTATAGCAGACACTAGTGGCGCACTATGGGCAAAACTAATGGTGCACTGCGTGGTGCGCCATTAGTACACCAGATACTAATGGCGCACCAGTGGTGCGCCATTAGTAAAAAATACTAGTGGTGTGATACTAATGGTGCACCAATAGTGCACCATTAGTAGGAAAAACTGGTGCGCCATTAGTAGGCCTTTTCCTAGTAGTGGGTTTATCAACCATGTAGACGTTGTACGAAGATGTGGCCGTCCAACATCCAGTGAATGGCTGGTCTTGGCCTTGCTCCATGTCTGCATCGTCGTCCATACCGTCGATGTCTTCGGAGCCATAGTCAAGCGCGTCGGTTAAGTTATCGACAATGGCTATGAAGTGGGTGGCGGGTGGGAAGCAAAATTCCTCGTCATCCAACTCTAGCTCGAACCGAACATAGTTCGGCTGTAAGCCTTCCACCAAGGACAAGTTCTTTAAAGAGTTTAGCACATCACCTAAAGGTGAGTGCTGGAATATGTCTGTGGCGCGGAATTCGAAGTTCAATAACCAATCCAGCTTGGTGTCCGCAGGCGTACCTGGTCCAGAACGTATATCCGGAGATGAGTCCGGAGTTCCATTGACACAAACATTGCAGGATGTAGAGTCCGTGTGCGGCTCCAACACCGCGGACTTTGTGGCCTTGGAGGGCATGATCTGCTTTGGTTCTGAGGCTGTCACAGAGACAGGAACCATCCCCTGGATGTGATCCGATGACAGCTTTAAGTCATGTTCATCGGAGCGAGGGGGAGCGACTGCCACGGTCTCGAATCCATTGATGATCAAGTCTCCACGGGCGTCCACGACATAGTTCAAGCTTCCAAATATGACCTGATGGCCAGGGGTGTAGCTATCGACTTGCTTCAGATGGCCAAGCGAGTTGCCCCGCATTACGAAGGCGCCGAACACAAAGATTTGTCCGGGGAGGAAGGTTTCTCCCTGGACGATGTCATTACTCACGATCGAAGGGGCCATCAAGTCCTTTGCCGATGGCACAGTGGAACTCTCAATGAAAGCACCAATATCGGTGTCAAAACCGGCGGATCTCGGGTAGGGGGTCCAGAACTGTGCGTCTAGGATCGATGGTAACAGGAGACGGGGGACACGATGTTTACCCATGTTTGGGCCCTCTCTATGGAGGTAATACCCTACTTCCTGCTTGATTGATATTGATGAATATGAGTATTACAAGAGTTGGTCTACCACGAGATCGTGATGGCTAAACCCTAGAAGTCTAGCCTGTATGACTATGATAATGTGTCTCCTCTATTCACACTATGCCCTCCGGTTTATATAGACACCGGAGAGATCTAGGGTTACATAGAGTCGGTTACATAGAAAGGAATCTTCATAGCTGAGCGCCAGGCTTGCCTTCGACGCCAAGGAGAGTCCAATCCGGACACGGGTACAGTCTTTCGCCTTCGTGTCTTCACAGCCCATCAGTCAGGCCCATAGATAACAGGTCGGACGCCCGAGGACCCCTTAGTCCAAAACTCCCTCATGGGAAGAAGCTCAATAGTAGAGAGTGATTTCACTATTGAGTGGTTATAGCATAATTGAAGAAAACTGAGAGCAAATCCCAATTAATGACGATGATAAAACCTAGCGCTTCCGCGTGCCCTCAAGAAATTGAGCACTTCCATATTCATCAAGGTTTGCCAACATATGTGCCAAGATCTTGGTGACACATCGTACTACCATGATGAATATTGGTGGAGGATGCAGATGTAAAGGAAGATAAAACCTTCTTGGATTTCACACTAGCGAGGCCAAGGAAACAAAATCTGGATGATCGACCGAGAGGCATTTAGCACTCCGCTTCTAATGTTCTCCTTGACGTGCTAGCGTAACCCATTTATAGATATGGATTGGTTTTTAGAACATAAAGTAGAAGGTAGGACTTCGGGAGCACAAGAATCCATAAGAAACAACTTCTGGAGTAAATCCTATGAGATCCTTATGGGGAGGTGGCCAACTTCCTCAATCAAGATACTACAATAATAGATCTTCCGGCTGGGTGTGTTGGCCACGACATCCACTTCATCAGATTACAGAGAGACCAATATTATAGTTCTTGGAATACGTTCCAACCATCATATCTGCCTGAGATTCAGATCTAGTTGGTGTCAAGATATTCTAGACTCATCGAGTCTAGAAAGAAAAATAAAAGTTTGCAACACAAATCGATGAGATGGCATTGCGAGATTCTCGGGCAATGAACTATGATAGCAAGCTCCAAAACATGAGCTGGTTCTGCTACACCCATGTGAACACAATGTTCCAGACAAGCATGACCACGTAGTAGTCTTATAATAAAATACTACCGTGTTGAGGTTGGGACCATCATTGCGGATAACGAAGTCCTTGCATAAGTCATATGATTAGCTCTTATGAAGAACCTTCTTTTCCTTCAACAAATCAGTCAGTGTCTTGGTGTGCTAGGAATACATATGGAATGAAGATGATCAGTCTATCAAACCATAGAATACTGCACACATGCATGACTGACTTGGGATGATTCCATAGGAAGTTAAAACAAGCTTTCTCGAATTCACGGGGACAACTTACATTAGATACACGTGAATTAGAGGAAGTCACTTCTCTCATCTAAACATATACCTCATGAACGGAACACGAAGGCATTGTTTACAAAGTTCCCAACACTAGCTTAATGTTCAACATGAATCATGGAGGAGATAAAATGCTACTGATGAGCTCCATAACAAGTCATCAGGATTCCCATGAAGATGGAATTCCACAACTATGTGAACAAGGTGATAGCATTGGTCAGACCAAAAGATATAATGGTGTATGCTCGAGGGATCAACCACGAGTAAGACAACATTATGAACATCATTGGTTCTGATTTGATTTGATGATAGCCCATACTCTAATCAAGGATTGGATCAGACAATAGCGCCGATAATTGATCACGAGGATCAATCGATGAAGATATCATCTTTCTTCAACATACACACACACGATATCCCTTCGAGGTGAACTAAGTCAGGTAAGCTTTTATCCTCCAACTCTCCAAGTTGTTGTTTAGCTTAACCAACTAGCTCAAGGCGATCCAACACAGATTTTTGGAGAAGGGGTGGTTCTTAGGGATAAACCAACTTGATCACAAACTCAACATAGCAGTCAGGTGACAACCTAGTGATACCTCCGAGAAGATATTCAGAAAATCACGAACCACCCATATGTTACTAAGCTCGAGAACAATCTTGCTTTTCAGGGCAAGAGATATGATCAAAAGAGCGAGGGATTGACACAATCCTAACTCATTGATTGAAGAATGCACCGAAAATAAGGACTAGGTAGCGCAATCAGTCCTAGGATGGTGATTCAATAACCAACATGCTAAGGATGAAATTATTGTCCTTTAACTACCAAGCAACGGGGTTGCTAGGAGTATTGATTTCACACATCATAGTTCACCTGTTGGCATTCCGGTTGCAACAACACGGGGACCGAGAAATGAATAATGATGGCGAGAAGTATCACTGTACCAAGAGTTCATAGGATGGTGTGAAATTCCCATGATATTATTGATATAAAGATGGTAATACTCCAAGGTAGAACAGAACAAAAGCTGGATTGGCATTCTGATCTGCGGAATACAACTGCTTTGATCCAATGCTAGATATGGATGAGGTACTGGAGTTTGTTTCTCCTAGTCATTCCGGAATAGAATGGCTTGATGGACCACAAGAATAATAGGCATCGATGAACACGATTGCACACATGCTCTTGACTATCAACTGATAGATGATGTTCGAAATACAACTGAGAATGGACAACTCAAAAGAACATATGATTTTTCTGAGTTGTGGATGCATAGATTAGCATGTTGGACGAGTTCAACATATTTCTTCCGGATAACCCATGCAGAAGGGTAGAACTGGCAGAGTCACAATATAGAATGGAGAACTCATCGAGAGCACTCTTGTTGTGATCTTTTGGTTCAAAGAACTTCTGCCTTAATGGTTCATGGTATTGGAAGAAGGATATAGCACGAACCTCGAAGACTATCACAAAGGCTACTAATATCCTAAAGGAACTAGCAACACTATCAACATGAAGTACGTAGGGTGAATCTTGGGCTCAAAACCCAGGAGTAGAATACCTACTACTAAGTGGCATCACGGGATGCTTTCGAGAATGATGGCCAGAATCAGCACACCGGGAACACAAAACATGGCTAGATTACTAGGTGATTCCCTAAGATACCTAGGGTCATAATAATAGCTCCAACATATATTAGCTGACAAACTACCAAGATATGACAAATCTCAACGAAATATTAATTGTGGGCCTTTTAATAAGACGGACAAGAAGCAATTGTTAATTTCATGAAAATAGGATGATTATAACACATCTTGAAAAACACACCAAGCTGAATGATTAAGAGGTGTATAGCCCATAGAATGCTAACAACACAAAAATGCCATGCTATTTGGGAGATCAAATATCATTAAAGTTTAACAATAATTTTTCAAGGTAATATCAAAGGAATATCATTACTGCGGTTAGTGAATTTCAATTAAAATCCATTTGTATTTCATTCAAATGAAATATTCATCAGATTGTGGGACACATCAAATAGGGCTCAAAAGCCATTCATGGTTGACACATGGTTGTGACCAATAATCCAACATACAATCTTTTTTTGGCGAGAAGTCTAGCATACATGTTTTACTACATTAGGTATTAGAGTTAGTTGAGGTTTTATTCCTAGCTAAACAGAGTATCAGCACATGGTGTTGTTTGAAATATTGAATGTTGCATTCACAAGTACGATCTATTAAACTCGGCCATAATGCAAAGCTTCTGCCAGATGCAAGAGTTAACGTTGTGGTCCAGGATCAGCAGAACAAACTAATTAGACTGCAACTGAACATCAGTCCTAAAATATCCATGATCTAAATGAAGAAGGAATTACATTAGATTGTTTGTTTTAGCTACTACGGTGGAGCATTTTTTTTCTTCAAAAAATGTTGCGATTCACATTACAATGCAAGTGTTCTTTTCTTGGGTTGTCCGATGTAATTGACATAATATAATCGTTGAACAACTGAGAATGCAAGATTTTTTGCCCTATATATAAATAATCAATTCAGGAGACACACAAGCAATGCATTGATTGGAATAAAACAAAAGAAGCATTATTTCTTTACATGACCAATAATATTCCTTTATCACGCCTTCACCTTTTCAGATTCTGAATTAAGTATTTAGTCAATGGAAAAAGATCATATCTGCTAAAATTTTGAGAAATTAAATACTGAATAATATGCACCTGTAGCTTGCTTCTAATTCCTCCATCCCGAAGCATGTTCCTGAATAAGTTATTGTTACCTGGATTAAGGTGAAACAAAAAAGCTTTCCCAAATAATGAAGTGAAATAACTCATGCATTTTTTCTTAGGCGTCAGCACCAAACTAATCTAATAAATCAATGTGCGCCAAAACTAATCTAATTTGTCAGTTTCTTCTCTTCATTTTCTTATATATCTAAGTGCAACTATGCAGATCAATTGGGTGATAATTTCAGTCGAAAGATAAATTTGAAATCAGACCAACATTGTATTATTGCATCTGAGAATATTGAAGAAATACCAATACAAATAGTTGTTTATTGCAAATATTTTATGTCTCTAAATTTTATTAGAAGTTACAACAAAACTAGGTCCTATGATGATCATGAGAAATTCCCATATAATTATTTGCACTAAACTTTAATACTTGTTTATGAGTTATTTTTCAAACTACAAACGTACATAATTATCATGTTGAATTTCAATTGTATTTTGTACTAAATTTGTTATTCTAAATACATTATACAGTAAAACATATTTATATGAATTTCAATTATATTTTACCATAAAAATTTTATTCTAAATACATTATACCTTAAAACATATTTATATCATTTCACTTAATGTGAAAAAATAAGTGGATTCCTTCTTTAATTTATTTCTGAATCTTGCATTAATATAGTGCGCCAAAACTAATCTAATTTGTCATTTTCTTCTCTTCATTTTCTTATATATCTAAGTGCAACTATGGAGATCAATTGGGTGATAATTTCAGTCGAAAGATAAATTTGAAATCAGACCAACATTGTATTATTGCCTCTGAGAATATTGAAGAAATACCAATACAGATAGTTGTTTATTGCAAATATTTTATGTCTCTGAATTTTATTAGAAGTTACAACAAAACTAGGTCCTATGATGATCATGAGAAATACCCATATAATTATTTGCACTAAACTTTAATACTTGTTTATGAGTTATTTTTCAAACTACAAACATAGTTAATTATCATGGTGAATTTCAATTATATTTTGTACTAAATTTGTTATTCTAAATACATTATACAGTAAAACATATTATATCAATTTCAATTGTATTTTACCATAAAATTTTTATTCTAAATACATTATACCTTAAAACATATTTATATCATTTCACTTAATGTGAGAAAATAAGTGGATGTCTTCTTTAATTTATTTCTGAATCTTGCATTAATATAGTGTATATGTATGCGTGTATCATTGACTATTTTATAAAGCCTTCTAAAGTGTGTGGTGTAAATAATATCACCATAGCGATCTTTATGATAAGATACATGCGAATAGAAGATCTAGAGTATATAAAATGTTTACGAGGAGTTTAATGCCTTATAATTGGCACATTGCTATATTTATTTTACCAATTAAATGTGCCTAACGTATTACAGTGGGTTAAATGATATTTTGATGATGTGTGTCTGCTTTCTACTTGGTACTGTAATAAGATCGGACTAGCTAAACTAAATTTTAATAGACTTGTAAAGTCGCAAACCGAAGAGAGACTAGCAACCTAATTAAACTTGCTTTATAGTGTGAACTTGCTATTTATTTTCTCTTTTTAGATATTAGTTGTTTCTATATATTTGGTAGGCTCTTGCATGTAACAATTTTTTACTAGCAATGTGATGATTAATACACATAGTTAATATGTGTGTCCCTATTTTCCTAGGTTGTGGGCTGGCTCTAACACTAAGCCAATCAAAAGGTCACGAATGACGAGAATAAGTAGTGGGTGGCGGAGGAGGTGCATAAAACCATCGGCTTCATAAGAGTAGGGCATCATCCACCGTCGAGGTGCGGAGATATATGTTTCGCTCGGTGGCCACATTCTCACACAACCTCTTAGTGGCAGACGCAATCGCTCGGGATAGGGTAAGGCTGTTGAGAAGCGTTAGCGATGAGGATGACATCAAGATAAGCAAGACAATGAGCTAGGAGTTGGCCATGAGGTCTCACACTCAGTACAGAAGGCAACCAGAAGGTGAAGCTCAAATATGAAGCTAGCGAGAGAAGGTCAAAGCTCAAAAGTGTTTCTGTTCTTGGGAGAACCTCAAAGCTCAAAGGTACTGCCACTTTTATGGTTCTACCTTCTTGGGTGATATTTTTGTCGAGAGGAGGTATGTATACCGCCCATGGAACAAGCAAGGATGTGTTACGAATCAATTGAGGCCTAGCTACTAAAGTTTTCCCAACTAATTCTCAAAGAAAAAATAGTTTGCCCAACTGATGCTTGTGACACCTCAGTCCTACGCATGGTTCCCTTATAAGACTTCTTTCCATTTTATTTTGAGATAGGGGTTTATTTCTTCATTCTAGTCATTACATACCATTGATTGCTTGTATTTTTATTTTAAAAAATTTAAGTATTCAGCGTGTGTACCTAGATCTGGGCCCTAATGAGTGCATGCACACATTTCAGGGCGGGCCAATGGGCAGAGCCGCAGACACCGAGGCGTAGCACACACACAACTTTTGCAAAGGGAACTAGCAAGTAGACCTATGTTCGTTGCTCTAGTACTTCCTCCTAGCTCCATCCCCGTCCCAAGTACATTCACAGCTCACGATTTCCCATCTCTTTAGATGAACGACTCAAGGGACTTTCAAAAACCTTTATGGTAATCAAGTTCGTGCAGGCGAACAAGTTGTAGTATAGCTTCTCCAGTCCAATTACAACCTCTATACTGAGCTCTTGGCAATATTTCATCTTGCAAAGATTGATACCACGGAGAAGATATGTCCAAAAGATTTTATTGTAATTCTTAGAGCATTTCCAACCAGACACCTAATTTGCCCTATTTGTCTAGGAGGGCAACCTAGAGAGAGAGAGAGAGAGAGAGAGAGAGAGACTACCCAACTGGACCCTTCAAATTGTCCCCATATGTTTGGACTATCCGCAAACCCTCAAACCTAGCTCATATGTGGGGAGGAAATGAGGGAGATGCATGCCATGGGAATCTTCCATGTCAGACACGACCCACCTCAGACCACTTTATCTCTTTCTTATCTCTCTCTCTCTCTCTCTTCCCCACCACTAATATGCATGTGACCGGAAAATTTTGGCCACACGGAGAAGTGAGGGTCCAAAGAGGACACAACCAGACAATGTCATGCATAACGTGTTTGTGGACAAATGAGGGGCCAAAATAGCCCAGTCTGATTGAAGAATGGCAAATCAAAGATGACTTATGTCGACTAGAAGGGGGGTTGAATAGGCAACTTCAGTTTTTTATCCTTTTTCTTAGTTAATTTTAGAGGATAGTGCGGAAATATAAGTTCTCTATAGATGCAACTAGATGATACACCTTATATGATGAGTTACAACAATCTAGCAAGCTACACAAATGCAACAAACAAGCAAGTAATAACAAGAAGTAAAGTTAGGGTTGAGCCAGCCGAAAGTGATGGAGATGATGATGTAATCTCCTTGGAGAGGAGGGAACAACGAATGCTCCCGTGACAACAAATGTTTCACCTTATTCTCCGAGAACCTTGAACAATGAAATCTAAGCTCCCTCTGATGGAGCTAAATGTAGCGGTTCTTAGGTAGGGGGTCCCGAGATGGTGATCTCAGCTAGATGGTAACAGGACAAATGAGGGACATGGTATTTACCCAGGTTCGGGCCCTCTCGAAGAGGTCTTCTTGTTTTATTGATTGTGATGGGGTATAAAGTACAAGATGATCTACCTCGAGATCGTAGGAATGTATCTAACTTAACTCTATGGACTAAACCCCTCGGCTTATATAGATACTGGGGGTACCTAGGGTTACATATAAGTCGGTTACATCTAGGGATACGCTTGTTGATGATTTGAACATGTTTTGAAGTGTGTGCCAAGTATTTATAGGATTCCTTCTTGAGTACGCCGGGGACCATGGTAATCATGGCCCATTCTCTAGTACTTCGTGGTCCTCGGCCCAACCCATTCTCTAGTAGTTTGGGGTCCTTATATGAAGTCCAAACATGATATATGTGATTTTTGGGGAAAATAAATAACGCGATATGATGCTCGAGGGAGTCATGATCTCACACGGCACTCCCCTACCCTAGGATGCATCGAGTGAGCTTGTGAATCCCCTGTAAGTCGGTTGTGGCCCTTGTTTCTCCACAAGAAAGATAATTTATAGATAAAAATCCCCTTAGAATTTCTGCCGAATCAGAGTTACGGATTTCTAGGAATATAATAAGTGGTGAAGGGCCAGAAGACGGGAGCGCGAAACAAAAAAGACTAGAGAGAGATCCAATCTCGGAGGGGCTCCTGCCCTCCGGGAGCCATGGCGGCCAAGGAGCACAGGGGAAACCCTCCTCCCATCTATGGGGGAGACCAAGGAGGAAGAAGAAGGAGGAGGGCTCTCTCCCCCTCTCTCTCAATGGAGCCGGAACACCGTCGGGGGAACCATCATGTGACGGTGATCTACTCCAACAAATCTGTCATCTTCATCAACACCTCTATCACCTTCCCTCATCTATATTCAGTGGTCCACTCCCCCACAACCCGTTTTACCCCTACTTGAACATTGTGCTTTATGCTTCATATTATTATTCAATGATGTGTTGCCATCCTATGATGTTTGGGCAAATTTTTGTTATCTTATGGGTAATTGGTGAATTGCTATGATTGGTTTAAATTACTCGTGGTTATGTTGATGTCTTTTGGTGCCCATCATATGAGCGCGTGCATGGATCACACCATAGGGTTGGCTGTATGTTGATAGGATAATAGTGATGGAAACTTATTCCTACCATAGAAATTGATTCATACGGGATTAAAAGGGGGCAATTTATCTTAATGCTATGGTTGGGTTTTACCTTAGTGAACTTTAGTAGTTGTGGATGCTTGCTAGTAGTTCCAATCATAAGTGCATAGAATTGCAAGTAAGGGATGACATGCTAGCAGTGGCCTCTACCACATAAAAACTTGCCATTGCTCTAGTAACTTAGCTAATTTCTTAGACATAATTCCACAAATCCTACCACCACTTTTCCATACTTCCTATACTAACTTAATTGTTCTTTTATTAAATCATCACATAACTTTTATTTTCACATTCTTTATTTTCTTGCAAACTTATCCTATTACACCTATAGATTAGTTTTATTTCTTGTTCTAGGTAAAGTGAACATTGGTGTGCGTAGAATTGTATCATTGGTCGACAGAGCTTGAGAGAATATTAATTGTACATTTAACTCCTCATTGAGTTCGACACTCTTACTTATTGAAAAAGGCTACAAATGATCCCCTATACTTGTGGGTTATCACACGCCGCCCAGGCGACCGCTCTTTCCGTGTTGATGACCAGTTCTCGCCGCTGCCGTAGCACCGCCCGCGGCCACGCCACCCCCTCACCTCCCCCCGCTGGCAACGCTCCAAGCCCCAGTCCTCGCTCCACGATCGCCGCCATGGTCGCCTCCACGCCAACAAGCCTACTTCCTGGACTGGGAGAGGCACGAGAATCTTTACCAACTGGCTTCTTCCACCACGCCCGCAAGGCGTTCGACGTTTCGCTCGCAAAGGTACAAATGGATACTGGAGATGAGTACTTTTTAACAACTTCATTTGCAATTCGGACGATTCATCATCGGATGACGAGGAGCCTGTGGTTGATATGTTAGTCGTCAATGACCACATTCCTAGGCAGCGACCAATATTTAGGGGCTCGATCCCTGGCCATGCTCCATCGTTGAATGGTGACAGAGAGACCGGCCATTGCCTACTTTGTGAAACTACTTCAAGTCCACTTCCCCACTCCTCAAACAAAAGATATTTCAGCGCCGCTTCCTAATGGCTAGACATATGTTCAATCGTACTCGCGAGGGGGTGGCATACGATGATTATTTCATATGCAAGGAGGATGCCCTAGGAAAGGTTGGCTTCTCCTCTTATCAGAAATGCACTGCAGCTATTCGGATGCTTGCATACTAAATACACAGTGATCTTATTGATGAGTAAGTCCGCGTGCCTAGAATCCATGTACAACTTCTGCCAAGACTGTGGTAGCAGTGTTTGGCCCGGAGTACTTGAGAGAGCCAACAGTTGCAGATACAACCCGGTTGTTGCCGATCAATGCGAATATGGGCTTTCCGAGGATGCCTGGTAGCATAGACTTTATGCACTAAAAGTGGAAGAACTATCCATCTGCTTCGCAGGGGCAGTATAGGGGCAATGTCAAAGCTTGCACTATCATACTTGAGGTCATGGCTTCACAAGACCTTTGGATTCGGCACTATTTTTTCGGCATGGCCGGCTCTCACAATCACATCAACGTGCTTCAGCATTCTCTGGTGTTCGGAAGGCTTGAAGAAGGCAGCTGCCCAGAGGTCAGTGTTGAGATCAATGGTGTCGGGGGGATAGACCCCGGGCGGGCAACGGAACCCAGATCCTTTTAAAAAACATCGGGGCCAACAACGCCCCTCAATCCGGCTTGCCTTGGCCAGCTTCCCAGCATAACTCGGCCAGGTGCCGCAACCCGACCAGCCGGCTGGCGCATGCCGGCTGGTCCCAAGAAGTCCACCTCCATCGACAAGCAAGAATGGCTACAGTACGACCCCTCCTTTACGCCGGCCTCGGCGGGCGTGACTATCATGCCGACCAAGCCATCGCCCGGGGTGGGTGGCGTCTCATGGGTGCAACGCTGTAGCAAGGCGGCACTGCCATTCCATGACGTCTGACACGGCATACCAACAGTACCCTGATGTCGCTTGAAGCTACGTCGGTATTTCCCCAAAGAGGAAGGGATAATGCAGCACAGCAGTAGTAGGTATTTCCCTCAGATATGAAACCAAGGTTATCAAACCAGTAGGAGAACCAAGCAACACAACATAAACAACCCTACACACAAATAACAACACCTTGCAACCCGACGTGTTAAGGGGGTTGTTAATCCCTTTCCGGTAACGGCGCCAGAAATGATGCATGGACGGGAGAAAGTTGTAATAGATTGAATAAATAGATCACAAATAAAATAAACTGCAGCAAAGTATTTTTGTATTTTTGGTTTAATATATCTGAATAAAAAGAGCAAATAAAATAGACCACAAAGCAAATATATGAGAAAGAAGACCCGGGGGCCGTAGATTTCACTAGTGGCTTTTCTCGAGAAAGATAGCCAACAGTGGATAAACAAATTATTGTTAGGCAATTGATAGAACTTCAAATAATTATATCGATATCCAGGCAATGATCATTACATAGGCATCACGTCCAAGATTAGTAGACCGACTCCTGCCTGCATCTACTACTATTACTCCACACATCGACCGCTATCCAGCATGCATCTAGTGCAATAAGAATGGTGACATGATGTATACAAGATCTATCTATGTAGAGATAGACCCCATCATTTTATCCTTAGTAGCGACTATACATACGTGTCGTTTCCCTTTCTGTCACTGGGGTCAAGCACCGTAAGATCGAACCCACTACCGAGCACCTCTCCCCATTGCAAGATAAATAGATAGTGTTGGCCAAACAAAACCCAAATATCGGAGAAGAAATACGAGGCTATACGAGATCATGCATATAAGAGATCAAAGAAACTCAAATACCTTTCATGGTAATAAAAGATATAACTGATCATAAACTCAAAGTTCATCAGATCCCAACAAACACACCGCAAAAAGAGTTACATCAAATGGATCTCCTAGAGACCATTGTATTGAGAATTCAGCGAGAGAGAGAAAGCCATCTAGCTACTAACTACGGACCCGAAGGTCTACAAAGAACTACTCACGCATCAATGGAGAGGCACCAATGGAGGTGGTGAACCCCATCCGAGATGGTGTCTAGATTGGATCTGGTGGTTCTGGACTCTGCGGTGGCTGGATCAATATTTCGTCGACTCCCCTAGGGTTCTGGGATTTTTGGGGTATTTATAGAGCAAAGAGGCGGTCCGGGGGGCACCCGAGGTCGGCACAACCCACCAGGGCGCGCCTGGGCCTCCTGGCGCGCCCTGGTGGGTTTTCCCCTCCTCGGGACTCCCCCCAGGTGCAACCAGGGCCCGATATCTTCCTTCTGGTCCATAAAAAATCTCTATAAAGTTTCATGGCATTGGACTCTGTCTAATATTGATTTCATGCGATGTAAAAATCATGCAAAAAACAGCAACTGGCACTTGGCACTATGCCAATAGGTTAGTACCAAAAAATGATATAAAATGACAATAAAATGATTATAAAACATCCAAGATTGATAATAAAACAGCATGGAACAATCAAAAATTATAGATACGTTGGAGACGTATCAGCATCCCCAAGCTTAACTCGTGCTCGTCCTCGAGTAGGTAAGTGATAAAAACAGAATTTTTGATGTGGAGTGATGTTTATCATGTCATATCATATTCTTTGTTTATAGCATGAATATTTCGACTTTTATGTGATTCAAAGCAATAGTCTAGTTTTGACATAAAAATTTAGATACTCAAGCATATCAAAAAGCAACCATGTCTTTCGAAATATCAATGCTAAAATAAGTTATCCTTAGCCCATCATGCTTAAACATTGATCTATTCATGAAACACACTCGCATATTAGCTACACCCAATACTCAAGTACGATCATATCGCCTCTTAGTTGGTACTTTTATAAGAGAAGATGGAGACTCAAATTCAAAAATAAAGATTGCATTAAGTAAAAGAAAGGCCCTTCGTGGAGGGAAGTAGGGATTTGTAGAGGTGCCAGAGCTCAAAGCGAAAAACTTAGAGATAAAAACATTTTGGGAGGTGTATCCATCCCACCAACGAAAATTACTTAGAGTTCCGAACACTTTCCATGCTAGATATGCCATAGGTGGTTCCCAAACAGAAAATAAAGTTTATTCCTTTTTCCACCATACTTTCACTTTCCATGGCTAGCCGTATCCACGGTTGAGTTCCATACCAACACTTTCCAAGGAATTTATTATTGGACAACATAAATTAAATTCATTTTTGCATTTCGGGACTAGGCATCCCTAAAACCTTTGCCTTACTCTCGTGCAATGACAAGTGAATAAACACCCATCGTGAGAATAACACATCCAGCATGGAAAATATTAGCCACCCGTTACCGTTCCGCGAGCGAAACAAACACACAAAAGAGAAGTTTATTTTGAAAATTAGAGATGGCACATACAAATTTGCTTAGAACAGAAAAAGAATACCGCATATAGGTAGGTATAGTGGACTCATGTGGCAAAACTGGTTTAAAGGATTTTGGATGCACAAGTAGAGATCATACTTGGTGCAAAATGAAGGCTAGCAAAAAGATTGGGAAGCGACCAACCAAGAAACGAATAATAGCATAAGCAAGCATTAAGCATAATTAACACCGAATAATGCACCACAAGTAGGATATAATTTCATTGCATGACTATTGACTTTCGTGCATGCATAGGGAATCACAAACCTTAACACCAATATTCTTACTAAAGCATAATTACTCATCAACATAACTCACATATCACATCATCATATCTCAAAACTATTACTAAGAATCAAGTTTATTTTGTCCAATGATCTTCATGACATTTTTTACTTTATAATTCTTGGATATCTATCACTTTGGGACTAATTTTCATGTGTTGCTTTTCATAAGCTCAAACAAATATAAGTGAAGATCATGAGCATAACAAATTTTCTTTCTCTCAAACTAATTTAAGTGAAGCAAGAGAGAATTTCTTCAAAATTTTACTAACTCTCAAATAAATCTAAGTGAATTAGGAGAGCATTTCTTCAAAAATACTAAGCACACCGTGCTCAAAAAGATATAAGTGAAGTACTAGAGCAAGTCCAAGCTCATAAAAGATTTAAATGAAGCACATAGAGCAATTCTAACAAGTCATGAAATAATTTTGGCTCTCTTAAATAGGTGTGTCCAGCAAGGATTGATGAATTAAATCACAAAATAAAACAAGCAAAGACTCATATCATACAAGACGCTCCAAGCAAAACACATATCATGTGACGAATAAAAATATAGCTTCGAGTAAAATACCGATAGTCGTTAGAAGAAAGAGGGGATGCCACTCGGGGGCATACCCAAGCTTAGTTGGTTGCTCATTTTTGGATAAAAGCTTGGGATGCTGGGGCATCCCCAAGCTTAGGCTCTTCTATCCTTCTTTCATCCATCGTAAGAAAACACAAAACTTGAAAACTTCAATCACACAAAACTCAACAAAACCTTCGTGAGATCCGTTAGTATAAGAAAGCAAACTACTACTATAAGTACTATATAAAAACAATTCATATTTTGTTTTTGTATTATATCTACTGTATTCCAACTTTTCTATGGCAAAAACTCATCAAAGAAAACCATAGAGCCATCAAAATAAGCGCACAAAAAAAGAAAACAGAATCTGTCAAAACAGAACAGTTTGTAGCAATCTGACTATTTCGAATACTTTTGTAACTCCAAAAATTCTGAAAAATTAGGATGACCAGTGTAATTTGTATATTGATCTTCTGAAAAACGAATTGGCATTTTATCACATTCTGGTGGTTTTAACAATTGTTTTCGTGAGCACCAAAGTTTCTGTTTTTCAGCAAGATCAAACAACTATCACCCAAGAAGATCCTCAATGCTTTACTTGGCACAAACACAATCATACCAGGGGCATAATTGTGCAAACACACAAGAACAGAAAGCAAAAAGCAAAAATAAATTTTATTCATTGGCTTGCCTCCCAACAAGCGCTATAGTTTTACGCCCTTAGCTAGGCATAAAGCAAAGATCTAAGTTTTGTCTTCCGAAGTTTTGGCAACTTTTGTAAGGGTTTTCTCAAACCCGGGAGGCTCTTTACGCTTCCCTAAATTCTCCAGAAAAGAAACCATCTTTAGATCCAAAATATCCAAATGCTTGTTGCAAAGAGTAATCAAGGTATTCATGCGATTAATACTACCATTGAGGTGTTTGAGGGGTTCATTATATTTCTGTATTTCAACCATATGTTTATGCAAATCACCAAGTTTGTCCAACATCTGAACTCCCTCAGGGCTAAAAGAAAACCCCTTCTTTTGAGGAGGAATTCCCAAAATTCCCTCTAAAATTTCATAGGCAGTATTAGCATCAAGCTCAATAAAATTTTCTTTAGCGACAAAATCTAGAAGTTGTCTATGATGCAAAGCCAATCCTATGTAAAAATTACGAAGCAAAACCTTAGCATCCCCGATTAGATTGGAATATGCTTCCATAAGCCTATACAAGGCATCCTTCAGATTTTCTCCTTGTCTTTGCTTGAAGTAAAGAACTTCAAAATCTAGTGACAAAGGAGGAGTAGGAACGCTAGCCATCGGGACTAGAGACAAGAGATCGGTGAAAAAGAGAGGCGAATAAAACGACAATTTTTTGTGAAGTGGGCGAGAGGAAAATGAGAGGCAAATGGCAAATAATGTAAATTGCGAGGAGATGAGATTTGTGATTAGGAACCTGGTTATGTTGAAGATCCTCCCAGGCAACGGCCCCAGAAATTCCTTTTGATGTCGCTTGAAGTTACGTCGGTATTTCCCCAAAGAGGAAGGGATGATGCAGCACAACGGCGGTAGGTATTTCCCTCAGATATGAAACCAAGGTTATCGAACCAGTAGGAGAACCAAGCAACACAGCATAAACAACCCCTGCACACAAATAACAACACCTCGCAACCCGACATGTTAAATGGGTTGTCAATCCCTTTTGGGTAAGGGCGCCAGAAACGATGCATGGATGGGAGAAAGTTGTATAGATTGAATAAATAGATCGCAAATAAAATAAAGTTCAGCAAAGTATTTTTGTATTTTTGGTTTAATAGATCTGGATAAAAAGAGCAAATAAAATAGATCACAAAGCAAATATTTGAGAAAGAAGACCCGGGGCCCGTAGATTTCACTAGTGGCTTCTCTCGAGAAAGATAGCAAACTGTGGGTAAACAAATTAATGTTAGGCAATTGATAACTTCAAATAATTATGACAATATCCATGCAATGATCATTACATAGGCATGATGTCCAAGATTAGTAGACCAACTCCTGCCTGCACCTACTACTATTACTCCACACGTCAACCGCTATCCAGCATGCATCTAGGGTATTAAGTTCATGGAAAAATGGAATAATGGAATAAGAACGATGACATGATGTAGACAAGATCTATCTATGTAGAGATAGACCCCATTGTTTTATCCTTAGTAGCAACGATACATACGTGTCGTTTCCCTTTCTGTCACTGTGATCAAGCACCGTAAGATCGAACCCACTACCGAGCACCTCTTCCCATTGCAAGATAAATAGATAGTGTTGGCTAAACAAAACCCAAATATCAGAGAAGAAATACGAGGCTATAAGAGATCATGCATATAAGAGATCAAAGAAACTCAAATACCTTTCATGGTAATAAAAGATATAACTGATCATAAACTCAAAGTTTATCAGATCCCAACAAACACACCGCAAAAATAGTTACATCATATGGATCTCCAAGAGACCATTGTATTGAGAATTCAGCAAGAGAGAGGAAGCCATCTACCTACTAACTACGGACCCGAAGGTCTACAAAGAACTACTCACGCATCATCGGAGAGGCACCAATGGAGGTGGTGAACCCCATCTGAGATGGTGTCTAGATTGGATCTGGTGGTTTTGAACTCTGCGGCCGCTGGATCAATATTTCATTGACTCCCCTAGGGTTCTAGGATTTTTGGGGTATTTATAGACCAAAGTGGCCGTCCGGGGGGCACCCGAGGTGGGCACAACCCACAAGGGCACGCTTGGGCCTCCTGGCGCACCCTAGTGGGTTGTCCCCTCCTCGGGACTCCCCTCAGGTGCAACCAGGGCCCAATATCTTCCTTCTGGTCCATAAAAAATCTCTGTAAAGTTTCATGGCATTTGGACTCCATCTGATATTGATTTCCTGCGATGTAAAAAACATGCAAAAAATGGCAACTCGCACTTGGCACTATGTCAATAGGTTAGTACCAAAAAATGATATAAAATGATTATAAAACATCCAAGATTTATAACAAAACAGCATGGAACAATCAAAAATATAGATACGTTGAGACGTATCATACCCATACCCGCGCCCGGCAGTCCCGGTATGGCCCGCACCAGACGGACCCGGCAAGTCCCGCACCCGGCAGACCCGGCGGCCCCACTGCCGGCTCCTAGACACTGACATCAAGGCCCCGCGCCCATGTAACATTACCATTGTAACCCCGGAGGGGCAGCCTATAAGACCCCCCCCCCGGTGCCCCTCCATGCAAAAGGTCGACCATCAGTAGAACTAGAACACACACCCACGATGAAGGAACCGCCTTTGCACTGTCCTATCTTCCTTCCTCCTCAAAACAGCTCTAGGAGCAAGCTTGTATCCACCACATATAAACCACGCTCGGCAAGACTAGGGGTATTATCTCTCCGGAGAGCCCCGAACCTGGGTACGTCTTGCGTCTCGCGCTCGCTCGTACCAACCTCACCTCTGGAGCCCACCAGTGGCCTCTTGCATGTTCCTCTCTTTAGCCATCCCATGGCATCTGCCGTGAGATCACCACGATGGTCGGCACCCACCGTGGGGCAGCTCGAGGTGCCGGCCAGAGACATGTTCCAGACGGGACCCTTCACCGACTCCGGCGAGCCTGTCATGCACGGTCTGGTCCCTACGCCCGGCGCGGCTCATCCATTGCCCCCCTCGGCACCCTCGGCATGCTGCGCAGCCCTGCCGCGCTCGTCCCCAATGAGTACCCCAGCGAGGTGCTCGACATCATAGACTCGCCCATCCACCTCAGCTGCGACATCTCCGAGAACGTGGCGGACCTCTGCACCCGTGTGGAGGTGCTCGTCACTGGCTCCGCCTCCACTTCATCTAGCGCCATGAAGAAGGCCGATGCGGCCCAGGCCGCGGCTGCTCGCACCAGCGGGGCTGACCCGCTGCGGGCTATGCTGCAGAACCTCAGTGTCCCCATCACCACCGACGTCAACGCCACCCAAGCCAGGGCTCATCTCAATGAGGAGCGCAAGCACCTGCTGGATGAGGCCATTCCGCTCGCTGCTATGCAGCGCCGGCTGGAGGCCCTCTAGAGGGAGCATGACACTGCGTACGGCTTCACTCCCGCCATGGTTGTTCCCAGCCAGGTTGCCGAGGTGCGGACCCGTGGCGGCGCCATCGTCCATGCACTGGGCGTGATCCCGCCCATCTACGACACCCCCGTCAAGAACATGAGCGCTACGGAGGCGGCTGGAGGAAATATGCCCTAGAGCAATAATAAAGTTGTTATTTATATTTCCTTTATCATGCTAAATGTATATTATTCATGCTAGAATTGTATTAACTGGAAACTTAATACATGTGTGAATACATAGACAAAACATTGTGTCCCTAGTATTCCTCCACTAGACTAGCTCGTTAATCAAAGATGGTTAAGTTTCCTAACCATAGACATGTGTTGTCATTTGATGAACGGGATTACATCATTAGGAGAATGATGTGATGGACAAGACCCATCCGTTAGCTTAGCATAACGATCGTTAAGTTTTATTGCTATTGCTTTCTTCATGACTTATACATGTTCCTTTGTGAGATTATGAAACTCCCGCATACCGGAGGAGCACCTTGTGTGCTATCAAACATCACAACGTAACTGGGTGATTATAAAGATGCTCTACAGGTGTCTCCGAAGGTGTTTGTTGGGTTGGCATAGATCGAGATTAGGATTTGTCACTCCTAGTATCGGAGAGGTATCTTTGGGCCCTCTCGGTGATGCACATCATGACCTTGCCAGCAATGTGACTAATGATTTAGTTATAGGATCATGCATTATGGAACAAGTAATGAGACTTGACGGTAACGAGATTGAACTAGGTATGAAGATACCGATGATCGAATCTCGGGTAAGTAACATACCGATGACAAAGGGAATAATGTATGTTGTCATTGCAGTTTGACCGATAAAGATCTTCGTAGAATATGTAGGAACCAATATGAGCATCTCGGTTCCCCTGTTGGTTATTGATCGGAGATGTGTCTCGGTCATGTCTGCATAGTTCTCGAACCCATAGGGTCCACATGCTTAACGTTCCATGATGATTTGTATTATGAGTTATGTGTTTTGGTGATCGAAGATTGTTCGGAGTCCCAGATAGGATCATGGAAATGACGAGGAGTCTCAAAATGGTCGAGAGGTAAAGATTGATATATTGGACGATAGTATTCGGACACCGGAATGGTTCCGGAGTGTTTCGGGTATTTTTCGGAGTACCGGGAGGTTATCGGAACCCCCCGTGGGAAGTAATGGGCCATGGGCCATAGGGGAGAGGGAGGGCAGCCCGCAAGGGGGTGCCCCCCTCCATGGAGAGTCTGAATTGGACAAGGGGAGGGGGCGCGGCCCCCCTTTCCTTCTCCCTCTCCCTCTCCTTCCCCCTTTCCCCCTCAGTTAGAAGGAAGGGGGGCCGATTTGGACTAGGGGTCCAACTGGGACTCCTCCCACTTGGCGCGCCCTAGGCCGGCCTCCTTTCCTCTCCCTCCTTTATATACATGGGCAGAGCACCCCTTTGAGACACACCAATTGTTCCAAGCTGTGTGCGGCGTCTCCCTCCACGGTTTACTCCTCTGGTCATATTTTCGTAGTGCTTAGGCGAAGCCTTATGCGGATCACATCACCATCACTGTCACCATGCCGTCATGCTGATGAAACTCTCCCTCGACACTTTGCTGGATCAAGAGTTCGAGGGACGTCATCGAGCTGAATGTGTGCTGAACTCGGAGGTGTCGTACGTTTGTTACTTGATCGGTTGGATCGCGAAGATGTTCGACTACATCAACCGCGTTAAACTAATGCTTCCGCTTTCTATCTACGAGGGTACATGGACACACTCTCCCCCTCTCGTTGCTATGCATATCCTAGATAGATCTTGCGTGAGCATAGGATTTGTTTTTTGAAATTGCATGCTATGTTCCCCAACAGTGGCATCCGAGCCAGGTCTATGCGTAGATGATATGCACGAGTAGAACACAAAGAGTTGTGGGCGATGATAGTCATACTTCTTACCACCAACGTCTTATTTTGACTCGGCGATATTGTTGGATGAAGCGGCCCTGACCAACATTACATGACCACATTCATGAGACCGGTTCCACTAACAGACATGAAACTTGTTTTGCATAAAGGTGGCTAGCGGGTGTCTGTTTCTCCAACTTTTGAATCGAATTTGACTACAACTGTTCCTTATTGAAGGTTAAATAGCAAACATGACGAAACATCATTGTGGTTTTGATGCGTAGGTAAGAACGGTTCTTACTAGAAGCCCGTAGTAGCCACGTAAAACTTGCAACAACAAAGTAGAGGACGTCTAACTTGTTTTTGCAGGGCATGTTGTGATGTGATATGGTCAAGACATGATGTGATATACGTTATTGTATGAGATGATCAAATTTTTAAAAGTTATCGGCAACTGGCAGGAGCCTTATGGTTGTCGATTTATTGTATGAAATGCAATCGACATGTAATTGCTTTACTCTATCACTATGCGTTAGCGATATTTGTAGAAGAAATATTTGGCGAGACGACAACGACGATATGATGGAGATCAAGGTGTCAAACCGGTGACGATGGAGATCATGACGATGCTTTGGAGATGGAGATCAAAGGCACAAGATGATGATGGCCATATCATGCCACATATTTAGATTGCATGAGATGTTTATCTTTTATGCATCTTATTTTGCTTAGTACGGCGGTAGCTGTTGACCCACAAGTGTAGGGGATCTATCGTAGTCCTTTCGATAAGTAAGAGTGTCGAACCCAACAAGGAGCAGAAGGAAATGACAAGCGGTTTTCAGTAAGGTATTCTCTGCAAGCACTAAAATCATCGGTAACAGATAGTTTTGTGATAAGGTAGTTGGTAACGAGCAACAAGTAATAAAAGTAAATAACGTGCAGCAAGGTGGCCCGATCCTTTTTGTAGCAAAGGACAAGCTTGGACAATTTCTTATATGAAGGAAAACGCTCCCGAGGACACATGGGAATTATCGTCAAGCTAGTTTTCATCGCGCTCATATGATTCGCGTTTGGTACTTTGATAATTTGATATGTGGGTGGACCGTTGCTTGGGTGCTTCCCTTACTTGGACAAGCATCCCACTTAAGATTAACTCCTATTGCAAGCATCCGCAACTACAAAAGAAGTATTAAGGTAAACCTAACCATAGCATGAAACATATGGATCCAAATCAGCCCCTTACGAAGCAACGCATAAACTGGGGTTTAAGCTTCTGTCACTCTAGCAACCCATCATCTACTCATTACTTCCCAATGCCTTCCTCTAGGCCCAAACAATGGTGAGGTGTCATGTAGTGGACGTTCACATGACACCACTAGAAGGGAGACAACATACATCTCATCAAAATATCGAACGAATACCAAATTCACATGACTACTAATAGCAAGACTTATCCCATGTCCTCAGGAACAAACGTAACTACTCACAAATCATATTCATGTTCATAATCAGAGGGGTATTAATATGCATTAAGGATCTGAACATATAATCTTTCACCAAGTACACCAACTAGCATCAACTACAAGGAGTAACCAACACTAGTAGCAACCCACGGGTACCAATCTAAGGTTTTGATACAGAGATTGGATATAAGAGATGAACTAGGGTATAAGAGGAGATGGTGCTTGTGAATATGTTGATGGAGATTGACCCCCTCCCGATGAGAGGATCGTTGGTGATGACGATGGTGATGATTTCCCCCTCCCAGAGGGAAGTTTCCTCGGCAGAACAGCTCTGCCGGAGCCCTAGATTGGTTCCGCCAAGGTTCCGCCTCGTGGCGGCGGAGTCTCGTCCCGTAAGCTTGCTTATGACTTTTTTCCATGGTAAAAGACTTCATATAGCAGAAGACGGACACCGGAGACCTGCCAGGGGGCCCACGAGGCAGGGGGCGCGCCCCCCACCCTCGTGGCCAGGGTGTGGGCCCCCTCTGGTATTTTCTTTGCTCAGTATTTTTTATAATTCCAAAAAATAACTTCCATGGAGTTTCAGTACTTTAGGAGTTGTGCAGAATAGGTCTCTAATATTTGCTCCTTTTCCATCCCAGAATTCCAGCTGCCGGCATTCTCCCTCTTCATGTAAACCTTGTAAAATAAGAGAGAAAAGGCATAAGTATTGTGACATGATGAGTAATAACAGCCCATGACGCAATAAATATCAATATCAAAGCATGATACAAAACGGACGTATCAACTCCCCAAAGCTTAGACCTCGCTTGTCCTCAAGCGAAAGCCGAAATCGAAAAATATGCCCACATGTTTAGAGATAGAGGTGTCGATAAAATAAAATACGGACATGAGGGCATCATGATCATTCTCAAAACAGCAACATATATGAATAACTTCATATGAATTCTTATGATAAAGTAACAATCCATTCACAATGTCAAGTATGAATCAGAAACCTTATTGAAAACTAACAAACTATAATCTCAGTCATTGAAGTAATTGCATTTTATCATAACATCGGAAAGAGTCTAAGTAAGAGCTTTTAAGCAAGTCCACATACTCAACTATCATTTAGTCTTTTACAATTGCTAACACTCAAGCAATACTTGTGGTTACGGAGTTTTGATCGGACATGGAGAAAGATAGGGGCTTATGGTGTTGCCTCCCAACCTCTTACCTTAAGGGTAAATGTCAACAATAATAGTTCATGCTAACTCACATCCAATTGGATATATATATCAGGATCGTTCCAACACAATGTGCTTGCCAAAGGATAAAATATAAAAAGGAAAGGTGAAGATCACCATGACTCTTGCATAAGGTAGGAGATAAAAGTAAAAGATAGGCCCTTCGCGGAGGGAAGCAGAGATTGTCATGTGCTTTTAAGGGTGGATGCACAAAATCTTAATGCAGAAGAACGCCACTTTATATTGCCACTTATGATATAGACCTTTATTATGCAGTCCATCGCTTTTATTACTTCTACATCACAAGATCGTATAAATCTTATTTTCTCCCACACTAATAAATCATACATATTTAGAGAGCAATTTTTATTGCTTGCACAATGACAACTTACTTGAAGGATCTTACTCAATCCATAGGTAGATATGTTGGACTCTCATGGCAAAACTGGGTTAAAGGGTATTTGGAAGCACAAGTAGTATCCCTACTTGGTGCAAAGAATTTGGCTAGCATGAGGGGGAAAGGCAAACTCAACATGTTGGATGATCCATGACAATATACTTTATTTCAGATATAAGAAAACATAACCCATTACAATGTCTTCCTTGTCCAACATCAACTCTTTAGCATGTCATATTTTAATGAGTGCTTACAATCGTAAAAGATGTCCAAGATAGTATATTTATATGTGAAACCTCTCTTTCTTTATTACTTCCTATTAATTGCAACGATGACCAAAACTATGTTTGTCAATTCTCAACAACTTTTAATCATCATACTCTTTATATGTGAAGTCATTACTCTCCATAAGATCCATATGATCTCTCTATTTCTTTCTTTTTCTTTTATTCACTCAAGATCATAGCAAGATAATCAAGCCCTTGACTCAACACTAATCTTTATTATATATATCAAGGACTCAATTACATAGAGAGATCATAAAGCAAAACTCACAACTAGATCATACTAAAACTTTATTGTACTAGATCAAGATATTACCAAAAGGATCGAACTAAGAAAAACGGTAAAGGTAGGAGTGTGATGGTGATACAATACCGGGGCACCTCCCCCAAGCTTGGCAGTTGCCAAGGGGAGTGCCCATACCCAATACTCAGTTCTCCTTCCTCGGAGGCAGTGAGGATGGAGTTGTTGATGATGTAGGCTTGTCCTCCATCTTCCAAGGCATAGGCTCACCATCATAGAAGGATGATCGAGTCTCCGGAATCCTCAAATCTGCAGCCAAACTCATCCTCCTGAGTCTATATTCATACTCATAGTTTTCGTTTTGCAGGTCATAGATCTAGGCCTGGAGGTGCTTGCTACCTCTTGAGCACTGCGTTGGATTTCCCCGAAGAGGAGAGGATGATGTAGCAAAGTAGCGTGAGTATTTCCCTTAGTTTTTTAGAACCAAGGTATCAATCCAGTAGGAGACCATGCACAAGTCCCTCATACCTACACAAAACGGTAGCAACTCGCAACCAACGCTTAGGGGTTGTCAATCCCTTCATGATCACTTACGAGAGTGAGATCTGATAGAGATAATATTTTTGGTATTTTTGATAGATAGATGAAAAGTAAAAAGTAAAAGGCAAAGTAAAAACAAAGCAAGTAAATGAAGTGATATAGATTGATATGATGAGAATAGACCCGGGGGGCATAGGTTTCACTAGTGGCTTCTCTCAAGAGCATAGATATTCTACGGTGGGTGAACAAATTAGTGTTGAGCAATTGACAGAATTGAGCATAGTTATGAGTATATCTAGGCAAAGATCATGTATATAGGCATCACGTCCAAAACAAGTAGATCGAAATGATTCTGCATCTACTACAATTACTCCACTCATCGACCCCTATCCAGCATGCATCTAGAGTATTAAGTAAAAATAGAGTAACGCCGTAAGCAAGATGACATGATGTGGAGGGATAAATTCATGCAATATGATAAAAACCCCATCTTGTTATCCTCGATGGCAACAATACAATACGTGCCTTGCTGCCCCTTCTGTCACTAGGCAAGGACACCGCAAGATTGAACCCAAAGCTAAGCACTTCTCCCATTGC
The DNA here is from genome assembly GCF_018294505.1 of Triticum aestivum. NCBI lineage: Eukaryota > Viridiplantae > Streptophyta > Magnoliopsida > Poales > Poaceae > Triticum > Triticum aestivum. The sequence continues at coordinate 711,269,557 of NC_057810.1, read as the reverse complement.
AAGAACTACCAATCTAGTTGGCCAAACCAAAAAGGATAATTCGAAGAGACTTGCAAAGATAACTCAATCATACATAAAAGAATTCAGAAAAGAATCAAATATTTTCCATAGATAATACTGGATCATAAACCCACAATTCATTGGTCTCAACAAACACGCCGCAAAAGGAAGATTACATCGAATAGATCTCCATGAGAGGGGGAGAACATTGTATTGAGATCCAAAAAGAGAGAAGAATCCATCTAGCTACTAGCTATGGACCCGAAGGTCTGAAGTAAACTAATCACACTTCATCGGAGGGGCTATGGTGATGATGTAGAAGCCCTCCATGGTGGATGCCCCCTCCGGCGGAGCTCCGGAACAGGCCCCAAGATGGGATCTCATGGATACGGAAGGTTGCGGCGGTGGAATTAGGTTTTTGGCTCCTGTTCTGATCGTTCGGGGATACGTAGGTATATATAGGAGGAAGGAGTACGTCGGTGGAGTTCCGAGAGGCCCACGAGGTAGGGGGCCGCGCCGAGGGGGGCACGCCCTCCACCCTCGTGACCTCCTCGGGCACTGCTTGGAGTAGGGTCCAAGTCTCCTGGATCACGTTCAGTTGGAAAATCACGATCCCGAAGGTTTCATTCCGTTTGGACTCCGTTTGATATTCTGTTTCTTTGGAATACTGAAAAAGGCAAAAAACTGCAATTCTGGGCTGGGCCTCCGGTTAATAGGTTAGTCCCAAAAGTAATATAAAAGTGGAAAATAAAGCCCAATATAGTCCAAAACAGTAGATAAAGTAGCATGGAGCAATCAAAAATTATAGATACGTTGGAGACGTATCAGGCATCCCCAAGCTTAATTCCTGCTCGTCCTCGAGTAGGTAAATGATAAAAAAAGAATTTTTGATGTGGAGTGATACTTTGGCATAATTTCAATGTAAATCTTCTTAATTGTGATATGAATATTCAGATCCGAAAGATTCAAGACAAAAGTTCATATTGACACAAAAATAATAATACTTCAAGCATACTAATCAAAGCAATCATGTCTTCTCAAAATAACATGGAAAAAGAAAGTTCATCCCTACAAAATCATATAGTTAGGCTATGCTTCATTTTCGTCACACAAAGATGTTCCCAACTTCTATACACTCGGTGACAAGCCAAGCAATTGTTTCATACTTAAATAATCTCAAACTTTTTCAACCTTCAGGCAATACATGAGCATGAGCCATGGATATAGCACTATGGGTGGAATAGAATATGATGATGGGGATTGTGTGGAGAAGACAAAAAAGGAGAAAGTCTCACATTGACGAGGCTAATCAACGGGCTATGGAGATGCCCATCAATTTATGTCAACATGAGGAGTAGGGATTTCCATGCAACGGATGGACTAGAGCTATATGCTCAACAAAATAAAAACTAGTGGGTGTGCATCCAACTCGCTTGCTCACGAAGACCTAGGGCATTTGAGGAAGCCCATCGTAGGAATATACAAGCCAAGTTCTATAATGAAAAATTCCCACTAGTATAAAAAGACAACTTATGAGACTCACTACATGAGGAACAAGGTGCTACTTTGAAGCACAATATATGAGACTCACTACATGAAGAACAAGGTGCTACTTTGAAGCACAAGTGTGGAAAAAGAGATAGTAGCATTGCCCCCTTTTTTATTTTCTTTTTTTGGGCCTTTCTTTTTTCTTTTCTTTTTGGCCTTTTTTTGGGCAATGCTCTAATAATGATGATCATCACACTTCTATTGATTACAACATAAGGATTACAACTCGAAACTTAGAACAAGATATGACTCTATATGAATGCCTCCGGCGGTGTACCGGGATGGTGCAATGAATCAAGAGTGACATGTATGGAAAATAATGCATGGTGGCTTTGCCACAAATACGATGTCAACTACAAGATCATGCAATGGCAATATGAAAAAAGTAATGTATGTCATGATGATGATGATGGAAGTTGCATGGCAATATATCTCGGAATGGCTATGGAAATGCCATGATAGGTAGGTATGGTGGCTGTTTTGAGGAAGATATAAGGAGGTTTATGTGTGATAGAGTATATCGTATCACGGGGTTTGGATGCACCGGCGAAGTTTGCACCAACTCTCAAGGTGAGAAAGGGCAATGCACGGTACCGAAGAGGCTAGCAAAGGTGGAAAGGTGAGAGTGTGTATAATCCATGGACTCAACATTAGTCAAAAGAACTCATATACTTATTGCAAAAATTTAGAAGTCATCAAAAATTCAAGTACTACGCGCATGCTCCTAGGGGGGTAGATTGGTAGGAAAAGACCATCACTCGTCCCCGACCGCCACTCATAAGGATGCACAAGCCAGGTACACTTCATGTTTCAAATTTGTTACACAACTTTAACCATACGTGCATGCTACGGGACTTGCAAACTTCAACACAAGTATTTCTCAAATTCATAATCACCCAACTAGCACGACTTTGATATTATCACCTCCATATCTCAAAACAATTATCAAGCATCAAACTTATCTTAGTATTCAATTCACTCAAAAGAAAGTTTCACATATCTTGAATACCAAGTATATTAACATTAAGCAAATTACCATGCTATTAAAGACTCTCAAAATAATCTAAGTGAAGCATGAGAGATCAATAGTTTCTTTAAAACAAATCCACCACCGTGCTCTAAAAGATCTAAGTGAAGTACTAGAGCAAAAATTATCACGCTCAAAAGATATAAGTGAAGCACTATGAGCAAAACTATCAAGCTCAAAAGATATAAGTGAAGCACATAGAGTATTCTAACAAATTCTAATTCATGTATGGCTCTCTCAAAAGATGTGTACAGCAAGTATGATTGTGGTAGACTAACAAGCAAAGACACAAATAATACAAGACGCTCCAAGCAAAACACATATCATGTTGGTGAATAAAAATATAGCTCCAAGTAAATTACCGATGGAAGTGGGCGAAAGAGGGGATGCCTTCCGGGGCATCCCCAAGCTTTGACTTTTTGGTGTCCTTGGATTATCTTGGGGGTGCCATGGGCATCCCCAATCTTAGGCTCTTGCCACTCCTTGTTCCATAATCCATCAAAAGAATTCACCCAAAACTTGAAAACTTCACAACACAAAACTCAACAGAAATCTCGTGAGCTCCGTTAGAGAAAGAAAACAAAAGACTACATCAAGGTACTGTAATGAACTCATTCTTTATTTATTGGTGTTAAACCTACTGTATTCCAACTTCTCTATGGATTACAAATTAATTTACTAGCCATAGATTCATCAAAATAAGCAAACAACACACGAAAAACAGAATCTGTCAAAAACAGAACAGTCTGTAGCAATCTGTAACTAACGCAAACTTCTGGAATTCTGAAACTTCTAGCAAAATAGGAAGTCCTGGAAAATTTGTTTATTGAGCGGCAGCAAAAAGAATCAACGAAAACGCACGTTCCTGTGATTTATCATAACTAAATTCATGCGTGCAAAGTTTCTGTTTTTCAGCAGAATCAAATCAACTATCATCGTAGGTTATCCTATAGGTCCTACTTGGCACAAACACTAATTAAAACCTAAAACCACATCCAAACAGAAGGTAGATGGATTATTTATTCCTAAACAGAAGCAAAAACAAAAAACACAAAATAAAATTGGGTTGCCTCCCAACAAGCGCTATCGTTTAACGCCCCTAGTTAGGCATTGATATTTCAATGATGCTCACAAGAAAGACAAGAATTGAAGCACAAAGAGAGCATCATAAAACAAGTGATAAACACATCTAAGTCTAACATACTTCCTATGCATAGGAATCTTATAGGCAAACGAATTGTCAAGGTAAGCAAAAACTAGCATATGCAAGGAGGCGGAAAGAAACAATAACAATCTCAACATAACAAGAGGTAATTTATTATAATGAAAATTCTACGACCATATTTTCCTCTCTCATAATAATTACATGTGTGATCATAAGAAAATTCAAAAAAATAGCTATCACATAAAATATTTTCAACACGATCCACATGCATGCAAAGTTGACACTCTTCAGAAATAGTGGGATTAACATTAACTAAAGTCATGACCTCTCCAAACCCACTTTTATCAAAAATTTCATAAGATTGAATATTCTCCAAATATGTGGGATCTAAAGTTGATACTCTTCCAAACCCACTTTCAATATTATTGCAAACAATATTATCAATCTCATATTCATCATGGGGATTAGATGAATTTTCAAGATCATAAGAAGAATCACCCCAATCATGATCATTGCAACAAGTAGAGGACATAGCAAAACTAGCATCCCCAAGCTTAGGGTTTTGCATATATTTAGCACAACTGACATCAATAGAATTTATAGTAAAATCATTGCAATCATGCTTTTTATTCAAAGATCTATCGTGAATCGATTCATAAAGTATTTCATCACAATTTTTAGATTCACGAATTTCAGGCAAAACCTCATAAAGATAATCTAGTGCATTAAATTCACTAGCAAGAGATTAGCAAGTGGATGAGGATCCATAAACTTTTAGCAAGCGAAGATGCAAGCAAAAAGAAGGCACATGGTAACACAAGATTGAACGGAGGAAGGGCGAATAAAAGGGCAAGGGTGAAGTGGGGGAGAGGAAAATGAGAGGCAAATGGAAAATAATGTAATGCGAGAGATAGGGATTGCGATGGGTACTTGGTATGGTTGACTTGCTTGCATGAGCCTCCCCGGCAACGGCACCGGAAATTCTTCTTGCTACCTCTTGAGCACTGCGTTGGATTTCCCCGAAGAGGATAGGATGATGCAGCAAAGTAGCGTAAGTATTTCCCTCAGTTTTTGAGAACCAAGGTATCAATCCAGTAGGAGACCACGCACAAGTCCCTCGTACCTACACAAAACGATAGCAACTCGCAACCAACGCTTAGAGATTGTCAATCCCTTCACGGTCACTTACGAGAGTGAGATCTGATAGAGATAATATTTTTGGTATTTTTGATAGATAGATGCAAAGTAAAAAGTAAAAGGCAAAGTAAAAACAAAGCAAGTAAATAATGTGATATAGATTGATATGATGAGAATAGACCCGGGGGCCATAGGTTTCACTAGTGGCTTCTCTCAAGAGCACAGATATTCTACGGTGGGTGAACAAATTACTGTTGAGCAATTGACAAAATTGAGCATAGTTATGAGTATATCTAGGCAATGATCATGTATATAGGCATCACGTCCGAAACAAGTAGATCGAAACGATTCTGCATCTACTACTATTACTCCACTCATCGACCGCTATCCAGCATGCATCTAGAGTATTAAGTAAAAACAGAGTAACGCCGTAAGCAAGATGACATGATGTAGAGGGATAAATTCATGCAATATGATAAAAAACCATCTTGTTATCCTCGATGGCAACAATACAATACGTGCCTTGCTGCCCCTTCTGTCACTGGGCAAGGACACCGCAAGATTGAACCCAAAGCTAAGCACTTCTGCCATTGCAAGAACTACCAATCTAGTTGGCCAAACCAAAAAGGATAATTCGAAGAGACTTGCAAAGATAACTCAATCATACATAAAAGAATTCAGAAAAGAATCAAATATTTTCCATAGATAATACTGGATCATAAACCCACAATTCATCGGTCTCCACAAACACACCGCAAAAAGAAGATTACATCGAATAGATCTCCACAAGAGAGGGGGAGAACATTTTATTGAGATCCAAAAAGCGAGAAGAAGCCATCTAGCTACTAGCTATGGACCCGAAGGTCTGAAGTAAAGTACTCACACTTCATCGGAGGGGCTATGGTGATGATGTAGAAGCCCTCCGTGGTGGATGCCCCCTCCGGCGGAGCTCCGGAACAGGCCCCAAGATGGGATCTCGTGGATACAGAAGGGTGCGGCGGTGGAATTAGGTTTTTGGCTCCTGTTCTGATCGTTCGGGAATACGTAGGTATATATACGAGGAAGGAGTACGTCGGTGGAGCTCCGAGGGGCCCACGAGGTAGGGGGGTGCGCCCTCCACCCTCATGACCTCCTCGGGCACTGCTTGGAGTAGGGTCCAAGTTTCCTGGATCACGTTCGATCGGAAAATCATGATCCCGAAGGTTTCATTCCGTTTGGACTCCGTTTGATATTTTGTTTCTTCGAAATACTGAAAAAGGCAAAAAACAGCAATTCTGGGTTAGGCCTCCAGTTAATAGGTTAGTCCCAAAAGTAATATAAAAGTGGAAAATAAAGCCCAATGTAGTCCAAAACAGTAGATAAAGTATCATGGAGCAATCAAAAACTATAGATACGTTGGAGACGTATCAGTTCTCGATTTTCTCGTGAAGCTTGAAGATGGTCTCCCCAATGTTCTTGACATCTAGCTTGTGGTTGTTGGTGAACTCCGTGATCATTATGTGGTCGGCGTCGAGTCCATGTTCCACCATCTCTTGACACTTGAAAACTTGTTGCTCTATTGCTTCGAGCTTTGTCTCTGTGCTTCCGGTCCTCCTTGGTCCCTCCACATCACGAATGTGCAGCAACCCCTCACGCATCTCAATGGTTTGAGGATGTTGCAGCACTTCCGCGAGGTAGGGGTTGATGACCTTCTCGAAGAATTTGTCCTTGGGGGCGCATGGAGACGTCATGGTGCTCTAGATCTGTCAGAAAAACAGCTCAAAATGAAAACAGAGGATAATTGCGTGATACGGTGGTCAAAACCTTCAGGAGATTCTATAATGAATTTTTACTGACCAAAAGAAGTATCGTGCAGGAAAACGGAGTCCCTAGAGCACAGGGGGTGCCCACGAGGCAGGGAGCGCGCCCAGGGGGTAGGGCGCGCCCTCCACCCTCGTGGAAGGCCCGTGTCCTTCCCGGACTGCTTCTTATTTTTCCTATTTTCTTAAATATTCCAAAATGGAGAAAAATTGCCTTTAGAACTGTTTTGGAGTCGGGTTACTTACCGTACCATGTACCTATTCCTTTTCGGAGTCTGAAACATTATGGAAAGTGTCCCTTATGTATTCCTCCGGGGTTACGATTTCAATAATATTGGTTTCAACATTTATGGGTGAGGGAGTTCTCGGTGAAGGGATCAATGAAAGCACCAATGTGCGTCTAGGCGGATCTCGGGTAGGGGGTCCCGAACTGTGCGTCTAGGCGGATGGTAACAAGAGACGAGGAACACAATGTTTTTACCCAGGTTCGGGCCCTCTTGATGGAGGTAAAACCCTACGTCCTGCTTGATTAATATTGATGATGTGGGTTACAAGAGTAGATCTACCACGAGATCAAGGAGGCTAAACCCTAGAAGCTAGCCTATGGTATGATTGTTGTTTGTCCTACGGACTAAAGCCATCCGGTTTATATAGACACCGGAGAGGGCTAGGGTTACACAGAGTCGGTTACAAAGGTAGGAGATCTACATATTCGTATCGCCAAGCTTGCCTTCCACGCCAAGGAAAGTCCCATCCGGACACGGGATGAAGTCTTCAATCTTGTATCTTCATAGTCTTGGAGTCCGGCTGATGATGATAGTTCGGCTATCCGGACACCCCCTAGTCCGGAACTCCCTCAGTAGCCCCTGAACCAGGCTTCAATGACGACGAGTCCGGCGCGCGTGTTGTCTTCAGCATTGCAAGGCGGGTTCCTCCTCCGAATAATTTATAGAAGATTGTGAACACCAGGATAGTGTCCGGCTCTGCAAAATAAATTCCACATACAACCGTAGAGAGAATAATATTACACAAGTTCAATCTGCTGACGTATTTTGTGGCGTAACGTCACACCACTACCAAGCCTTCAAATTGTTTTTATTGTTCCATCTCAGCGTGTTTAGCGAGGCAGTTTCCTTGGCACGTCTTGTCGAAGCAGAGATCGTGTTCCCCTTATTCCAGGATTCCCATCAATACGGACGTGGGTAACCCAACCGCGCCATCAATCGCGACGCTTGGGGGATAAGCGAGTTTTACCAGGCCGGTGGGGACGCGTGTTTCTGTCCGCCCATATAAGGGGATAAAGATCCAACCTTTTTACCTGCGCCTTCTTCCTTCTTGGCTTATCCATCTTTGCGAACTCGAGCTCTAGCGCCCAAGCCCGCACATCTCACCTCAACCTTCTCCAAACATGTCTGGAGCGGGAGGCAAGTGGATGGCCTCCTCCGTCACGGAGGGGCATATCCAGAAGCTGCGCAGCGCCGGATACTTGTCCAGCGACATCGCACATCGGCTCCCCGATGAGGGAGAGCTCATCCCCACCCCTAGGCCCCATGAGAGGGTAGTATTCCTTCCCCATTTCCTCCGCGGACTGGGCTTCCCACTTCATCCCTTTGTCCGGGGGCTCATGTTCTACTACGGCCTAGATTTCCATGATCTGGCCCCGAAATTTATCCTCAACATCTCGGCGTTTATCATCATGTGCGAGGCCTTCCTCTGCATCCAGCCCCACTTCGGCTTGTGGCTCAAGACCTTCAGTGTCAAGCCGAAGGTGGTGAAGGGCAGCCAAGCGGAGTGCGGAGGCGCCATGGTGGGCAGGATGTCCCACGTTACGTGGCTGGAGGGTACTTTCGTGGAAACCATTAAGGGGTGGCAATCGGGGTGGTTCTACATCACCGAGCCGCGTGACCCTGATTGGGCAGCGGCCCCCGAATTCAGATCCGGCATCCCTACACGGCTCACCTCCTGGAAAGAGAGTGGCCGGATCTGGGGGGATTCGGAGGAGCTGACCGGACTCCAAGCCTGTATCCAGAAGCTGGTGGACAAGAAGCTCAAGCTTGTCAACGTAGTCCAGGTCATGCTCATCCGCTGGATTCTCCCGTGCCAACGACGGGGCTTCAATATGTGGGAGTTCGATCTGGAGCAGCACCACACTTTGAATGGGCTCTTCGACACTACGTACGAAGAGGTCTGGAAGGTGCTGTTCAAGGGCGCCGAGGCTCCCGCATCCGCTACCGAAGATCGCGGATTCAGCTCGCAGCGTCCAGCTGACGAGGTAAGTGATATTGTCCTTTACGGGACGCTTGTTATTCATAGTTTGACCCTATGCGGGATCTAAACTCCCTTTCCTTTGACAGGACTGGCTGAAGAAGGCCGCACAGGCTATCTGTCCGGCCCCATTGCCAGAGGACCCAGCTGACGCCCGCCTAACGGGGCTGCTGGCTCTGGCACCCCACGTGGTGCCGGAGAAGAAGGCCAAGAAGAAGGCCACGGGGACTCGGAAGAGTTCCCGTTTTCAGGTGCTATCGGACGATGAATCCGAGGCCGACTCCTCCCACCAAGGCGAGGAGGAGAAGAAGAAAGCCTCTCCCCCAGCGGGGGGAGGGAAGAAAAGGAAGGCCTCCCCAATAAGGGAGGCCGAAGGGTCCAAGAGGGGAAAAACTCTTCCCCCGGACTATTCCGCCAACGCCAGTGACGACGACGAGGACTGGCCTCCAAGGGCCAAGCCTCTGGCGAGATCGTAAGTATCCGGACTCCCGAATAACTTCAAGGTTTTCGTTTTCCGCCACATTATGTCTTTCTAATGCCGCATACAACCCTGCAGTCCGCCTAAGGATGATCTCCCCACTTCGTCGAGCGGGTCCTTAGGGGCGTCGGATATGGATTCTCTTCCGACTGCCTCCACCCCCCGTGATGCGGACGATGCCGAGGTGGGATCCCAGGAAGGGACCCACCAAGAGGAGAGGGCCCCGGAGGTGTCGCAGGACAACCTCCCGGACTTTGCACCGGACTCAGCCCCGGAACCCATAGTGGCTCCGGAGTTCGGCGGGCGACCCCTTCAGAAGAAGGGCAAGACCGCGACGCCGGCTGCCTCCGTCCAACCGGAGGTGCCGGATAATTTGCTGGAGGCGCTCAACGGCGCCTCCATCGAAGAGGAACACCGCACTGTTATGAGTGCGGTGATTCAGAAAGTTCAGCTCGCCAAGAGCGGGCTGACCGAAGCCTGCAGCAGCCTTCTAACAGGCTTTGAGGTAAGAATTTCAATATATGTAAAATGGTACCGCATAGACAGTAGCCCCTGATGCTCGGTTCGGTGTTCGGAAAGAAAAGCCGGACTGAGGATCTTTAGAAAGATAATCGCAGGAGTCATGAAAATATGTCAATATGGGATTGCAGGCTGTGCTGCTGACCTCTGCCGCACTGACTGCGGAGGTCAAAACTTTGAAGGAAAACCTCGAGCGGTCCGAGAACGAGCTCGGCCATGCCAAGAAGCAGCTCGAGAAAAAAGAAGGTGAGTAATACCTTATGAAAATTGTACCTTACAGAAAAGGATTTTGGTTGCAAGAAAAATGACAAGGATAACTAGGGTATTGTAGGGGCCACTAACGAGGTGGCGACCCTGAAGGAGGCGGTGGCCGCGGCCGAACGCAATGCGGCTGCGGAGCGCACCGAGCGAGAGAAATAGGAGGCGCGGGTGGCGGAGGTACAGCAAGAGCTCCAGGATCTCGTGAAGAAACACGAGAGCCTGGAGCGTGATTCGAAGACTCGAGAGTCTGAGCTTGCAACGGCTCTTGAGAGTGCCAAAGCCGCTAAGGCCGAAGCCTACAAGGCCCTCCAGGAGATAGAGGCGGTGAAGAAAATAGCAGCGGGTAAGGCATTTTTCATGCAAAGTAAGCATGTGAGTGTTAATTACCTGTCGCTTACCCGAATTCGGAGCTCTCCAGGAGCGTTCGCAGATCTTCCCCGCAGCGTGTCCGATGCTACCACATTCTACCGGGCCGAGGAGGGGAGCTCAACGGAGAAGGTCTTCTGGTCTCAGTATGCTGAGGCCGGACATCCGGTGCCCCTTAGCGACCAGATGAAACAGCTGGTCGAGCTCCACAAGGCGGCCGAACAGGCCATGAAGGGCCTCATAGTTCGGATGTGGCCTAAGGAGGCTATGCCTGGGAGCTACTTCGGCCTGGTGCGGCGGCTGGTGGACGCGTGCCCGTGGGTTGAAGTTATCAAGCACTCCGCCTGTATCAAGGGTGCGCGTCGGGCCCTTGCCCGCGCAAAGGTGCACTGGGGCAAGATGGATGCCCAGAAGCTTGTGACGGACCCACCACCAGAGGGCAAGGAGTATCGTACGCCCGAGATGTATTATAAGAGTGTGCTGAAGGGCGCCCGCACTATTGCGGGTGAGTGCTCCAAAGATGTAATATTTGAGTAGACTCGCATTTTGTTATCCTGTGCGCTGCAAACTTGGTTCATATGCGCTAAGCAATGCTTGTTAATTTAAAATATTACCTTCTGTGCGGCTGTTTATCAAATCTGAGAGATGGCAAGTCGTCGGCTTCAGCCCCCATGCCACGAGTGCTGGGGTGTTCGGGATAAACTCGAGCGCTCTTGTTCCCATTTTTGGGTCCATCTAGGGAGGCGCTCAACACAACGAACAAGCAACCGGACTTATAATGCTTGAACACTCTCACTTAGCCATAGAATTCTATAATTTTAAATTTCGGCGAAGCCCCTAGTTTTCGGAAGGCCGAATTTGGGGCGCTATCCACGCCTTGGCCGGACAGAATCCGGCTCCTCGCTCGAAGTGGCATAAGTCTTTAGGGACTTGCAAAGAACCTCTCGAACAGCGACCAACTCTCGCCTCATCATGATGGTCAGTTTTAGCTTTCTCCACTGAGGCGTTAACCCAGCTCAACTGGGGCGCAATCGTAGTGGTTCTCCCAGTGCTACCTTAGCCGATAAAACAGAACGTAAGGTACCAAAACATGGGAGCCGGGCAAACCCAACTATTGACCCAGGAACATGATTCGGATCCGATGCATATAATGCTATAAGTTCGGGGTGCCGCACTTGTGAAAGTGTTCGGACTTATCACACCATAACGCGGGAAACATAAGCCCCTGGTGTATTTAGCCGTACCAAAATGTACGGATGCAACATGTCATAGATGAACATATGTGTAAGAAAGAAATGCAATTAGAAGCAAAAATGTGTTGCATTGCTTTATTCAATAAAAACTGTTGTAAGTGCAGTATGATACAAGTGGTGCGGTAAGCAAGGGGTGGGACTGTTTAACATGTCCCCCTCCAGGGGTAGGCTACGGAATAATGCATAAAACAAATTTAATGCTCATGATGGAGACCACCTGGATTTTCGTTGTAGCCTTTCTCCTTCCCTGGCTGTTGCATCGTGGGTTCGGCATGTCTGCTGCCGGACAGGGCCTCTGACGAACGGAGTCCTGTAGGTAAAAACTAAAAGGAAAAGAAAAAGAAACGACACACTTAAGAGCCCCTGGTGCGGTTGAGCCGCAGTCTGGGCTTATCGTGGTCGAGCCCCTTGCCCCATGCCCATGGTATCTTCAGAGCGTAATGGAGTACGCGAAGGGTCTGTCTTAATGTTTTACAGGGGCTGGGGTTGGGGCCGCACTGCTATGCATGCTTGGAACATGCCAGGTGGTCGTGTTGTAGGTTACTCCGGGCATGCTTAGCTGTGTCCTGCCGCTTGGCAGCCGGACTCGAGAATTGCCTTAAAAGGCTGCTTTGTACTTCTGTCGCGAGAGCCGCTGTATGTTCCTCCGTTCGGAGGGAGCGTTCAGTGTTTCCGTTGACCGTGATGACTCCTCTAGGGCCTGGCATCTTGAGCTTGAGGTATGCGTAGTGCGGCACCGCGTTGAACTTTGTGAACGCGGTACGTCCGAGCAAGGCATGATGGCCGCTGCAGAACGGGACTATGTCGAAGATTAACTCCTCGCTTCGGAAGTTATCCGGGGATTCGAAGACCACTTCCAGTGTAACTGAGCCTGTACAATTGGCTTCTACACCTGGTATGACGCCTTTAAAGGTCGTCTTGGTAGGTTTAATCCTTGAGGGGTCTATGCCCATTTTGTGCACCGTGTCCTGATAAAGCAGGTTTAGGCTGCTGCCGCCGTCCATCAGGACTCTGGTGAGATGAAATCCATCGATGATTGGGTCTAGAACCAATGCGGCGAACCCACCATGGCGAATGCTGGTGGGGTGGTCCCTTCGGTCAAAGGTGATCGGGCAAGAGGACCATGGATTGAACTTCGGGGCAACTGGCTCCATCGCGTATACATCCCTGAGTGCACGCTTCCGCTCCCTTTTGGGTATGTGCGTGGCATATATCATGTTCACCGTCCGCACCTGTGGGGGGAAACCCTTCTGTCCTCTATTGTTCGGCGGTCGGGTCTCTTCCTCGCCGTCGCTATGTAGCCCCTTGTCGCTGTTTTCGGCAATTAACTTGCCTGCCTGCTTGAACACCCAACAGTCCCTATTGGTGTGGTGAGCTGGCTTTTCAGGGGTGCCATGTATCTGGCACAAGCGGTCGAGAATTCGGTCCAAATTGGACGGACCCTGAGTAGTTCTTTTGAATGGCTTTTTCCGTTGACCGGGTTTAGAGCCTCTGAATCCGGCATTGACTGCCGTATCCTCACTGTTATCATCGTTAATGCGGCGTTTGTTTTTGTTGCGACACGACCTGCCACTACGGTCCTTGATATCCGGACTGCCAGCATTTTTATTGAGGTTGTTGCTGCGTGCTAGCCAGCTGTCCTCACCCGCACAGAAGTGGGTCATGAGTGATGTAAGGGCTGCCATGGATTTCGGCTTTTCCTGTCCCAGGTGCCGGGCAAGCCACTCGTCGCGGATGTTATGCTTGAAGGCCGCGAGGGCCTCGGCATCCGGACAGTCGACGATTTGGTTTTTCTTGGTTAAGAACCGTGTCCAGAATTGTCTAGCCGATTCGTCTGGCTGCTGAATTATGTGGCTTAGGTCATCTGCATCTGGTGGTCGCACGTACATGCCTTGGAAGTTATCGAGGAATGCGGCTTCTAGGTCATCCCAACTCCCGATTGACTCTGCTGGCAAGCTGTTAAGCCAGTGCCTGGCTGGTCCTTTAAGTTTGAGTGGGAGATATTTGATGGCGTGGAGATCGTCTCCGCCGGCCATGTGGATGTGGAGGAGATAGTCCTCGATCCAGACCGCGGGATCTGTTGTGCCATCATAAGATTCAATATTGATGGGTTTAAACCCTTCTGGGATTTGATGATCCATTACCTCATCTGTGAAGCACAGTGGGTGTGTGGCGCCTCTGTACTGGGCGATATCGCGACGGAGCTCAAAAGAGCTTTGTCTGTTGTGTTCGGCCCGGCCGGACTTACTGTGTCCGGGGTGACGGTGATCGTCACGTATCGTGGGGCACCCACGTGATCCATAGATCGATCTTGATTGTCTTGCCTTATCCTCCAATATGTCTCGCTGGTCCGGAATGTTCCCCTGTGGCCTTGTGCTTTTCGAGCGATGCCGGGATACGGGTCTAGTGAAGGGCCTTGAGGCCTCTCTGTCGCGACCACGGGGTGGTCGATCAGCCGTATTATCTCCTGGTGAAGCGGGATCATATGCCTCCACCTCTAATCGGGGGAGCAGCTTACGTTTGGGGTAGCTTTTGGAGGGGCGTTCGAGTTCATGCTCTTCGGCCGCGAGGACTTCGGTCCATCTGTCGGCTAGCAGATCTTGATCAGCTCTAAGCTGCTGCTGCTTTTTCTTGAGGCTGTTTGCCGTGGCCATAAGCTTGCGTTTGAAACGCTCATGTTCGACGGGATCCTCAGGCACGACGAATTCGTCGTCGTCGAGGCTTGCCTCGTCTCCGAAGGGAGGCATATAGTCCTCTACCTCTTCTTCGGCTGCTCTCTCATGAGGGCTGGCGTCCCCCTCCTCCTGTGCTGGATCTTGCTGGAGTGGGGTTGTCTTCAGTGCTATCCGGTGTATTATTGTCTCCGATGCCGGAATCCTCATTCTTGCTATGGCGGGATTTAGAGCGGCGCCGCTGACGCCGGCGCTTGGGCTGTTTCTTGGAGGGGTCATCCTCCGCTATTCCTTCGCCGTTCCCATCCTTTGGGATATCCACCATGTATATGTCGTATGAAGAGGTGGCTTTCCAGTGCCCAGTGGGCGCTGGTTCTTGGTCGTCTCCGGCATCGTCGTCCATACCGTCGATGTCCTCAGAGTCGTAATCTAGCATGTCGGTTAGATCGTCGACAGTGGCTACCAAGTGGGTGGTGGGTGGGCTCTGAATTTCTTCGTCATCCGCATCCCAACCGTCCTGGCCGCAGTCCGGCCAGGCCTCTCCTGATAATGAGAGGTACTTTAGCGAACTCAAGATGTCGCCAAAAGGTGAGTGTTGAAAGATGTCCACCGCGGTGAACTCCATGATCGGCGCCCAATCGGATTCGACTGGAGGGCGCGCGGGAGGTCCGGAGTCCGGCAAGGAGTCCGGCACCTCGGAGTCACGAGCTTCATGGGGGACAAGATCAGTGTTCGGCTCTATCACCGTAGAGGTTGCAGCCCCCGAGGTGGTGTCTAGGCATCCATCCTCGATCTGCCGAGCTGGCTCCAAATTGAAGATCGGAGTGGTTTCGAGTGCGGCCTCCAAGGTACTGTCCGGCGGCAGAGCTAAATCATGTCCGACGTGACAGTGCGGCACGCTCGGCTGTGGCTCGAATCCGTCGAAGATCAAGTCCCCGCGGATGTCAGCCGTGAAGTCCAAACTTCCAAATCTGACCTGACGGCCCGGGGCGTAACTTTCGACCTGCTCTAGATGGCCAAGCGAATTGGCCCGCAGTGCGAAGCCGCCGAATACGAAGATCTGTCCGGGGAGGAAGGTCTCGCCCTGGACTGCATCGTCGTTGATGATCGAAGAAGCCATCGAGACAGATAGCCTGTGCGGCCTTCTTCAGCTAGTCCTGTCAAAGGAAGGGGAGTTTAGATCCCGCATAGAGTCAAACTATGAATAACAAGCATCCCGTAAAGGACAATATCACTTACCTCGTCAGCTGGACACTGCGAGCTGAATCCGCGATCTTCGGTAGCGGATGCGGGAGCCTCGGCGCCCTTGAACAGCACCTTCCAGACCTCTTCGTACTTAGTGACGAAGAGCCCATTCAAAGTCTGGTGCTGCGCCGGATCGAACTCCCACATATTGAAGCCCCATCGTTGGCACGGGAGAATCCGGCGGATGAGCATGACCTGGACTACATTGACAAGCTTGAGCTTCTTGTCCACCAGCTTCTGGATACAGGCTTGGAGTTCGGTCAGCTCCTCCGAATCCCCCAGATCCGGCCACTCTCTTTCCAGGAGGTGAGCCGTGTAGGGATGCCGGATCTGAATTCGGGGGCCGCTACCCAATCAGGGTCACGCGGCTCGGTGATGTAGAACCACCCCGATTGCCACCCCTTAATGGTTTCCACGAAAGTACCCTCTAGCCACGTAACATGGGACATCTTGCCCACCATGGCGCCTCCGCACTCCGCTTGGCTGCCCTTCACAACCTTCGGCTTGACACTGAAGGTCTTGAGCCACAAGCCGAAGTGGGGCTGGATGCAGAGGAAGGCCTCGCACACGATGATAAACGCCGAGATGTTGAGGATAAATTTCGGGGCCAGATCATGGAAATCTAGGCCGTAGTAGAACATGAGCCCCCGGACAAAGGGATGAAGTGGGAAGCCCAGTCTGCGGAGGAAATGGGGAAGGAATACTACCCTCTCATGGGGCCTAGGGGTGGGGATGAGCTCTCCCTCATCGGGGAGCCGATGTGCGATGTCGCTGGACAAGTATCCGGCGCTGCGCAGCTTCTGGATATGACCCTCCGTGACGGAGGAGGCCATCCACTTGCCTCCCGCTCCAGACATGTTTGGAGAAGGTTGAGGTGAGATGTGCGGGCTTGGGCGCTAGAGCTCGAGTTCGCAAAGATGGATAAGCCAAGGAAGAAGAAGGCGCAGGTAAAAAGGTTGGATCTTTATCCCCTTATATGGGCGGACAGAAACACGCGTCCCCACCGGCCTGGTAAAACTCGCTTATCCCCCAAGCGTCGCGATTCATGGCGCGGTTGGGTTACCCACGTCCGTATTGATGGGAATCCCGGAATAAGGGGAACACGATCTCTGCTTCGACAAGACGTGCCAAGGAAACTGCCTCGCTAAACGCGCTGAGATGGAACAATAAAAACAATTTGAAGGCTTGGTAGTGGTGGGACGTTACGCCACAAAATACGTCAGCAGATTGAACTTGTGTAATATTATTCTCTCTACGGTTGTATGTGGAATTTATTTTGCAGAGCCGGACACTATCCTGGTGTTCACAATCTTCTATAAATTATTCGGAGGAGGAACCCGCCTTGCAATGCCGAAGACAACATGCGCGCCGGACTCGTCATCATTGAAGCCTGGTTCAGGGGCTACTGAGGGAGTTCCGGACTAGGGGGTGTCCGGATAGCCGAACTATCATCATCGGCCGGACTCCAAGACTATGAAGATACAAGATTGAAGACTTCGTCCCGTGTCCGGATGGGACTTTCCTTGGCGTGGAAGGCAAGCTTGGCGATACGGATATGTAGATCTCCTACCTTTGTAACCGACTCTGTGTAACCCTAGCCCTCTCCGGTGTCTATATAAACCGGATGGCTTTAGTCCGTAGGACGAACAACAATCATACCATAGGCTAGCTTCTAGGGTTTAGCCTCCTTGATCTCGTGGTAGATCTACTCTTGTAACCCACATCATCAATATTAATCAAGCAGAACATAGGGTTTTACCTCCATCAAGAGGGCCCGAACCTGGGTAAAAACATCGTGTCCCTCGTCTCCTGTTACCATCCGCCTAGACGCACAGTTCGGGACCCCCTACCCGAGATCCACCGGTTTTGACACCGACAATGGGATTGCCTGAGATATAATGTTTGATTCTTTGACCGTTCACCACCTTCGGATTTGTGCCTTCGAAGTTGTTGATTTTTATGGCACCGGAATGATAGACCTCCTCGATAATGTAGGACCTTCCCATTTAGAGAGAAGTGTTCCTGCAGAAAATCTTAAACGAGAGTTGAATAGCAACACATAATCACCAACATTAGACTCACTCTTTTGTATCCTTTTGTCATGCCATCTTTTAACTTTCTCTTTAAATAGCTTGGCATTTTCATAAGCCTGGGTTCTCCATTCATCAAGTGAGCTAATGTCAAATAACCTCTTTTCACCGACAAGTTTGAAATCATAATTGAGCTCTTTAATAGCCCAATATTGTTAAAAATATGCCCTAGAGGCAATAATAAAAGGATTATTATTATATTTCCTTGTTCATGATAATTGTCTTTATTCATGCTATAATTGTAGTATCCGGAAATCGTAATACACGTGTGAATACATAGACCATAATATGTCCCTAGTAAGCCTCTAGTTGACTAGCTCGTTGATCAACAGATAGTCATGGTTTCCTGACTATGGACATTAGAGGTCGTTGATAACGGGATCACATCATTAGGAGAATGATGTGATGGACAAGACCCAATCCTAAGCATAGCACAAGAACGTGTAGTTCGTTTTGCTAGAGCTTTTCAAATGTCAAGTATCTTTTCCTTAGACCATGAGATCGTGTAACTCCCGGATACCGTAAGAGTGCTTTGGGTGTACCAAACGTCACAACATAAAAGGGTGACTATAAAGGTGCACTAGAGGTATCTCCGAAAGTGTCTGTTGGGTTGACACGGATCGAGACTGGGATTTGTCACTCCGTATTACGGAGAGGTATCACTGGGCCCACTCGGTAGTGCATCATCATAATGAGCTCAAAGTGACCAAGTGTCTGATCACGGGATCATGCATTACGATACGAGTAAAGTGACTTGCCGGCAACGAGATTGAACGAGGTATTGGGATACCGACGAACGAATCTCGGGCAAGTAACATACCGTCTGACAAAGGGAATAGTATACGGGGTTACTTGAATCCTCGACATCGTGGTTCATCCGATGAGATCATCGAGGAGTATGTGGGAGCCAACATGGGTATCCAGATCCCGTTGTTAGTTATTGACCGGAGAGCCGTCTCGGTCATGTCTGCATGTCTCCCGAACTCGTAGGGTCTACACACTTAAGGTTCGGTGACGCTAGGGTTGTATGAATATGAGTATGCAGCAAACCGAATGTTGTTCGGCGTCCCGGATGAGATCCCGGACGTCACAAGGAGTTCCGGAATGGTCCGGAGGTAAAGAATTATATATAGGAAGTGCTGTTTCGGCTACCGGGAAAGTTTCGGGGTCACCCGGTATTGTACCGGGACCACCGGAAGGGTCCCGGGGGTCCACCGGCTGGGGCCACCTATCTCGGAGGGCCCCATGAGCTGAAGTGGGAGGGGAACCATCCCCTAGTGGGCTGGTGCGCCCCCCCCCCCTTGGGCCCCCTCTGCGCCTAGGGTTGGAAACCCTAGGGTGGGGGGCGCACCACTTGTCTTGGGGGGCACTCCACCCCCCCTGGCCGCCGCCCCCCTTGGGAGATTCAATCTCCAGGGCCGGCGCCCCTCCTAGGGGCCTATATAAAGGAGGGGGGAGGGAGGGCAGCTGCACCCTAAGTCTTGGCGCCTCCCTCCCCCTGCTACACCTCTTCCTCCTCCCGCAGTTGCTTGGTGAAGCCCTGCCAGAGTCCTGCTGCATCCACCACCACGCCGTCGTGCTGCTGGATCTTCATCAACCTCTCCTTCCCCCTTGCTGGATCAAGAAGGAGGAGACGTCATCCGCTCCGTACGTGTGTTGAACGCGGAGGTGCTGTCCGTTCGGCACTTGGTCATCGGTGATTTGGATCAAGGCGAGTACGACTCCATCATCCCCTTTCTCTTGAAAGCTTCCGCTCGCGATCTACAAAGGTATGTAGATGCACTCCTATCACTCGTTGCTTAGATGAACTCATAGATGGATCTTGGTGAAACCGTAGGAATTTTTTTATTTTCTGCAACGTTCCCCAACAGTGGTATCAGAGCTAGGTCTATGCATAGTTCTCTATTGCACGAGTAGAACACAAATCTGTTGTGGGCGTAGATCTTGTCAACTTGCTTGCCACTACTAGTCCTTTCTTGCTTCAGCGGTATTATGGGATGAAGCGGCCCGGGCCGACCTTACACGTACGCTTATGTGAGACAGGTTCCACCGACTGACATGCACTAGTTGCATAAGGTGGCTAGCGGGTGTCTGTCTCTCCTACTTTAGTTGGAGCGGATTCGATGAAAAGGGTCCTTATGAAGGGTAAATAGAAGTTGACAAAATCACGTTGTGGTTATTCGTAGGTAAGAAAACGTTCTTGCTAGAACCCAATTGCAGCCACGTAAAAGATGCAACAACAATTAGAGGACGTCTAACTTGTTTTTGCAGCAATTGTCATGTGATGTGATATGGCCAGAAGTTGTGATGAATGATGATTGATATATTGTGATGTATGAGATCATGTTCTTGTAATAGGAATCACGACTTGTATGTCGATGAGTATGACAACCGGCAGGAGCCATAGGAGTTGTCTTAATTATTATATGACCTGCGTGTCAATGATTTAACGCCATGTAATTACTTTACTTTATTGCTAAACCGTTAGCTATAGTAGTAGAAGTAATAGTTGGCGAGCAACTTCATGGAGGCACGATGATGGAGATCATGATGATGGAGATCATGGTGTCATGCCGGTGACGAAGATGACCATGGAGCCCCGAAGATGGAGATCGAAGGAGCTATATGATATTGGCCATATCATGTCACTACTTTATATAATTGCATGTGATGTTTATTATGTTTTATGCATCTTGTTTACTTAGAACGGCGGTAGTAAATAAGATGATCCCTTATAATAATTTCAAGAAAGTGTTCCCCCTAACTGTGCACAGTTGCTAAAGTTCGTCGTTTCGAAGCACCACATGATGATCGGGTGTGATAGATCCTTACGTTCACATACAACGGGTGTAAGACAGTTTTACACATGCAGAACACTTAGGGTTAACTTGACGAGCCTAGCATGTACAGACATGGCCTCGGAACACAGAGACCGAATGGTCAAACATGAGTCGTATGGAAGATACGATCAACATGGAGATGTTCACCGATGATGACTAGTCCGTCTCACGTGATGATCGGACACGGCCTAGTCGACTCGGATCGTGTAACACTTAGATGACTAGAGGGATGTCTAATCTGAGTGGGAGTTCATTAAATAATTTGGTTAGATGAACTTAATTATCATGAACTTAGTCTAAAATCTTTGCAAAATATGTCTTGTAGATCAAATGGCCAACGCTCATGTCAACATGAACTTCAACACGTTCCTAGAGAAAACCAAGCTAAAAGATGATGGCAGCAACTATACAGACTAGGTCCAGAACCTGAGGATCATCCTCATAGCTGCCAAGAAAGCATATGTCCTAGATGAACCGCTAGGTGAAGCACCCATCCCAGAGAACCAAGACGTTATGAACGCTTGGCAGTCATGTGCTGATGATTACTCCCTCGTTCAGTGCGGCATGCTTTATAGCTTAGAACCGGGGCTACAAAAGCGTTTTGAGAAACACGGAGCATATGAGATGTTCGAGGAGCTGAAAATGGTTTTCCAAGCTCATGCCCGGGTCAAGAGATATGAAGTCTCCGACAAGTTCTATAGTTGTAAGATGGACGAAAACAGTTCTGTCAGTGAGCATATACTCAAAATGTCTCGGTTGCACAACCGCCTGTCCCAGCTGGACATTAACCTCCCGGACGAGACGGTCATTGACAGAATCCTTCAGTTGCTCCCACCGAGCTACAAGAGCTTTGTGTTGAACTACAATATGCAGGGGATGGTGAAGACCATTCCTGAAGTATTTTCAATGATGAAGTTAGCAGAGGTTGAAATCAAGAAAGAACATCAAGTGTTGATGGTCAATAAGACCACTAAGTTAAGGAAGGGCAAGGGTAAGAAGAACTTCAAGAAGGACGGCAAAGATGTTGCCGCGCCTGGTAAGCCAGTTGCCGGGAAGAAGTCAAAGAATGGACCCAAGCCTGAGACTGGGTGCTTTTATTGCAAAGGGAAGGGTCACTGGAAGCGGAACTGCCCCAAATACTTAGCGAACAAGAAGGCCGGCAACACTAAAGGTATATTTGATATACATGTAATTGATGTGTACCTTACCAGTACTCGTAGTAACTCCTGGGTATTTGATACCGGTGTCGTTGCTCATATTTGTAACTCACAGCAGGAGCTGCGGAATAAGCAGAGACTGGCGAAGGATGAGGTGACGATGCGCGTCGGGAATGGTTCCAAGGTCGATGTGATCGCCGTCGGCACGCTACCTCTACATTTACCTACGGGATTAGTTATGAACCTCAATAATTGTTATTTAGTGCCAAGTTTGAGCATGAACATTGTATCTGGATCTCGTTTAATACAAGATGGCTACTCATTTAAATCCAAGAATAATGGTTGTTCTATTTATATGAGAGATATGTTTTATGGTCATGCCCCGATGGTCAATGGTTTATTCTTAATGAATCTTGAACGTAATGTTACACATATTCATAGTGTGAATACCAAAAGATGTAAAGTTGATAACGATAGTCCTACATACTTGTGGCACTGCCGCCTTGGTCACATTGGTGTCAAGCGCATGAAGAAGCTCCATGCTGATGGACTTTTAGAGTCTCTCGATTATGAATCATTTGACACGTGCGAACCATGCCTCATGGGCAAAATGACCAAGACTCCGTTCTCCGGAACAATGGAGCGAGCAACCAGCTTATTGGAAATCATACATACCGATGTGTGCGGTCCAATGAGCGTTGAGGCTCGCGGAGGATATCATTATGTTCTCACTCTCACTGATGACTTGAGTAGATATGGGTATGTCTACTTGATAAAACACAAGTCTGAAACCTTTGAAAAGTTCAAGGAATTTCAGAATGAGGTAGAGAATCAACATGACCGAAAGATAGATTTCCTACGATCAGATCATGGAGGAGAATATTTAAGTCACGAATTTGGTACACACTTAAGGAAATGTGGAATCGTTTCACAACTCACGCCGCCTGGAACACCTCAGCGTCACGGTGTGTCCGAACGTCGTAATCGCACTCTATTGGATATGGTGCGATCTATGATGTCTCTTACCGATTTACCGCTATCATTTTGGGGATACGCTCTAGAGACAGCTACATTCACTTTAAATAGGGCACCGTCTAAATTCATTGAGACAACACCGTATGAATTATGGTTTGGGAAGAAACCTAAGCTGTCATTTCTAAAAGTTTGGGGATGCGATGCTTATGTCAAGAAACTACAACCTGAAAAGCTCGAACCCAAGTCGGAAAAATGCGTCTTCATAGGATACCCTAAGGAAACCATTGGGTATACCTTCTACTTAAGATCCGAGGGCAAGATCTTTGTTGCCAAGAAAGGATCCTTTCTGGAAAAGGAGTTTCTCTCGAAAGAAGTAAGTGGGAGGAAAGTAGAACTCGATGAAGTACTACCTCTTGAACCTGAAAGTAGTGCAGCTCAGGAAAATGTTCCTGTGGTGCCTACACCAACTGGAGAGGAAATTAATGATTATGATCAAGGTACTTCGGATCAAGTTGCTACTGAACCTCATAGGTCCACAAGGACACGTTCCACACCAGAGTGGTATGGCAACCCTGTCCTGGAAATCATGTCGTTAGACAACGGTGAACCTTCGAACTATGAAGAAGCGATGGCGGGCCCAGATTCCAACAAATGGCTTGAAGCCATGCAATCCGAGATAGAATCCATGTATGAAAACAAAGTATGGACTTTGACAGACTTGCCCGATGATCGGCGAGCGATAGAAAACAAATGGATCTTTAAGAAGAAGACAGACGCAGATGGTAATATTACCATCTATAAAGCTCAACTTGTCGCTAAGGGTTATCGACAAGTTCAAGGGGTTAAATACGATGAGACATTCTCTCCCGTAGCAAAGCTGAAGTCCGTCCGAATCATGTTAGCAATTGCCGCATACTATGATTATGAGATATGGCAGATGGACGTCAAAACGGCATTCCTTAATGGGCATCTTAAGGAAGAACTGTATATGATGCAGCCGGAGGGTTTTGTCGATCCTAAGAATGCTAACAAAGTATGCAAGCTCCAGCGATCCATTTATGGGCTGGTGCAAGCATCTCGGAGTTGGAACATTCGCTTTGATGAGATGATCAAAGCGTTTGGGTTTATGCAGACTTATGGAGAAGCCTGCGTTTACAAGAAAGTGAGTGGGAGCTCTGTAGCATTTCTCATATTATATGTAGATGACATACTTTTGATGGGAAATGATAGAACTTTTGGACAGCATTAAGGCCTACTTGAATAAGTGTTTTTCAATGAAGGACCTTGGAGAAGCTGCTTACATATTAGGCATCAAGATCTATAGGGATAGATCGAGACGCCTCATAGGTCTTTCACAAAGCACATACCTTGATAAGATTTTGAAGAAGTTCAAAATGGATCAGTCCAAGAAAGGGTTCTTGCCTGTATTGCAAGGTGTGAGATTGAGCTCGGCTCAATGCCCGACCACGGCAAAAGATAAAGAAGAGATGAGTGTCATCCCCTATGCTTCAGCCATAGGATCTATTATGTATGCCATGCTGTGTACCAGACCTGATGTAAACCTTGCCGTAAGTTTGGTAGGAAGGTACCAAAGTAATCCCGGCAAGGAACACTGGACAGCGGTCAAGAATATCCTAAAGTACCTGAAAAGGACAAAGGACATGTTTCTCGTTTATGGAGGTGACGAAGAGCTCGTCGTAAAGGGTTACGTCAACGCTAGCTTCGACACAGATCTGGATGACTCTAAGTCACAAACCGGATACGTGTATATGTTGAATGGTGGAGCAGTAAGCTGGTGCAGCTGCAAGCAGAGCGTCGTGGCGGGATCTACATGTGAAGCGGAGTACATGGCAGCCTCGGAGGCAGCGCATGAAGCAATTTGGGTGAAGGAGTTCATCACCGACCTAGGAGTCATACCCAATGCGTTGGGGCCGATCAAACTCTCCTGTGACAACACTAGAGCTATTGCCCTTGCCAAGGAGCCCAGGTTTCACAAGAAGACCAGGCACATCAAGCGTCGTTTCAAATCCATCCGTGAAAATGTTCAAGATGGAGACATAGATATTTGCAAAGTACATACGGATCTGAATGTCGCAGATCCGTTGACTAAACCTCTTTCGCGAGCAAAACATGATCAACACTAGAACTCTATGGGTGTTCTATTCATCACAATGTAACTAGATTATTGACTCTAGTGCAAGTGGGAGACTGTTGGAAATATGCCCTAGAGGCAATAATAAAAGGATTATTATTATATTTCCTTGTTCATGATAATTGTCTTTATTCATGCTATAATTGTATTATCCGGAAATCGTAATACACGTGTGAATACATAGACCATAATATGTCCCTAGTAAGCCTCTAGTTGACTAGCTCGTTGATCAACAGATAGTCATGGTTTCCTGACTATGGACATTAGATGTCGTTGATAACGGGATCACATCATTAGGAGAATGATGTGATGGACAAGACCCAATCCTAAGCATAACACAAGATCGTGTAGTTCGTTTTGCTAGAGCTTTTCAAATGTCAAGTATCTTTTCCTTAGACCATGAGATCGTGTAACTCTCGGATACCGTAAGAGTGCTTTGGGTGTACCAAACATCACAACGTAACTAGGTGACTATAAAGATGCACTACAGGTATCTCCGAAAGTGTCTGTTGGGTTGACACGGATCGAGACTGGGATTTGTCACTCCGTATTACGGAGAGGTATCACTGGGCCCACTCGGTAGTGCATCATCATAATGAGCTCAAAGTGACCAAGTGTCTGGTCACAGGATCATGCATTACGGTACGAGTAAAGTGACTTGCCGGCAACAAGATTGAACGAGGTATTGGGATATCGACGATCGAATCTCGGGCAAGTAACATATCATCTGACAGAGGGAATAGTATACGGGGTTACTTGAATCCTCGACATCATGGTTCATCCGATGAGATCATCGAGGAGTATGTGGGATCCAACATGGGTATTCAGATCCCGCTATTGGTTATTGACCGGAGAGCCGTCTCGGTCATGTCTGCATGTCTCCCGAACCCGTAGGGTCTACACACTTAAGGTTCGGTGACGCTAGGGTTGTATGAATATGAGTATGCAGCAAACCGAATGTTGTTCGGAGTCCCGGATGAGATCCCAGACGTCACAAGGAGTTTCGGAATGGTCCGGAGGTAAAGAATTATATATAGGAAGTGCCGTTTCAGCTACCGGGAAAGTTTCGGGGTCACCCGGTATTGTACCGGGACCACCGGAAGGGTCCCGGGGGTCCACCTGGTGGGGCCACCTATCCCGGAGGGCAACGTGGGCTGAAGTGGGAGGGTAACCAGCCCCTAGTGGGAGGGTAACCAGCCCCTAGTGGGCTGGTGCGCCCCCCCCCCCTTGGGGCCCCCTGCGCCTAGGGTTGGAAACCCTAGGGTGAGGGGCGCACCACTTGCCTTGGGGGGCACTCCACCCCCCTGGCCGCCTCCCACCTTGGGAGATTCAATCTCCAGGGCCAGCGCCCCCCCTTGTGGGCCTATATAAAGGAGGGGGAGGGAGGGCAGCCGCACCCTGAGTCTTGGCGCCTCCCTCCCCCTGCTACACCTCTTCCTCCTCCCGAAGTTGCTTGGTGAAGCCCTGCCGGAGTCCTGCTGCATCCACCACCACGTCGTCGTGCTGCTGGATCTTCATCAACCTCTGCTTCCCCCTTGCTGGATCAAGAAGGAGGAGACGTCATCCGCTCTGTATGTGTGTTGAACGCGGAGGTGTTGTCCGTTCGGCACTTGGTCATCGGTGATTTGGATCACGGCGAGTACGACTCCATCATCCCCTTTCTCTTGAAAGCTTCCGCTCGGGATCTACAAAGGTATGTAGATGCACTCCTATCACTCGTTGCTTAGATGAACTCATAGATGGATCTTGGTGAAACCGTAGGAAAAATTTTATTTTCTGCAACGTTCCCCAACAAATATGCCTTATGTTCAAGTTCGAGAGGTAAGTGACATGCTTTTCCATAAACCATTTTGTATGGAGACATACCCATAGGATTTTTATTTGCAGTTCAATAAGCCCATAATGCATCATCAAGTTTCTTGGACCAGTTCTTTCTAGACCTATTAACAGTCTTTTGCAAAATTAATTTAAGCTCTCTATTACTCAATTCTACTTCACGACTAGACTGTGGGTGGTATGGAGATGCAATTGTATGGCTAACATCATACTTAGCAAGCATTTTACGAAAAGCACCATGAATAAAATGTGAACCACCATCAGTCATTAAGTATCTAGGGACTCCAAACCTCGGAAAAATAACTTCTTTAAGCATCTTAATAGAAGTGTTATGATCAGCACTACTAGTTGGAATAGCTTCTACCCACTTCGTAACGTAATCAACAACAACTAAAATATGTGTATAACCATTAGAGGCAGGAAACGGTCCCATATAATCAAAGCCCCAAACATCAAATGGTTCAATAACAAGTGAATAATTCATGGGCATTTCTTGACGTCTACTAATATTACTAATCCTTTGACATTCATCACAAGACAAGACAAACTTACGAGCATCCTTGAAGAGAGTAGGCCAATAAAAACAGGATTGCAATACCTTATGTGCAGTTCTATCTCCAGCGTGGTGTCCTCCATAAGCCTCGGAGTGACACTTGCGTAGGATCTGTTCCTATTCATGCTCAGGTACACAATGTCTAATAACACCATCTACTCCTTCTTTATAAAGATGTGGGTCATCCCAGAAGTAATGTCTTAAATCATAGAAAAACTTTTTGTTTTGTTGGTATGTGAAACTAGGTGGTATAAATTTAGCAACAATGTAATTAGCATAATCAGCATACCATGGAGCAGTACGAGAAGCATTTATGACATTTAGTTGTTTATCAGGAAAGCTATCATCAATAGGTAGTGGTCATCAAGAACATTCTCTAACCTAGACAAGTTGTCTGCAACGGGGTTCTCAGCTCCCTTTCTATCAATAATATGCAAATAAAATTCTTGTAGCAAGAGAACACATCTAATGAGTCTAGGTTTAGCATCTTTCTTTTCCATAAGATATTTAATAGAAGCATGATCAGTGTGAATAGTTACTTTAGAATCAACCATATAAGGTCTAAACTTATCACATGCAAATACAACTGCTAAAAATTCTTTTTCAGTAGTAGCATAATTTCTCTGGGCACTGTCTAGAGTTTTACTAGCATATTGAATAACATTTAATTTCTTATCAACTCTTTGCCCTAGAACAGCACCTACAGCATAATCGCTAGCATCACACATAATTTCAAAGGGTAAATTCCAATCAGGTGGCTGAACGATAGGTGCAGAAATCAAAGCTTTCTTAAGTATTTCAAATGCTTCTACACAATCATCAGCAAAGACAAAAGGTATATCTTTTTGTAATAGATTAGTCAGAGGCCGAGAAATTTTTGAGAAGTCCTTAATGAACCTCCTATAAAAACCGGCATGACCAAGGAAACTTCTTATACCTTTGATGTCCTTAGGACATGGCATCTTTTCAATAGCATCAACTTTAGCTTTATCAACTTCAATACCTCTTTCGGAAATTTTATGCCCCAAGACAATGCCTTCATTAACCATAAAGTGGCACTTCTCCCAGTTCAAGACAAGATTAGTTTCTTCACATCTCTGCAAAACTCGATCAAGGTTGCTCAAGCAATCATCAAAAGAGGATCCATAAACGGAGAAATCATCCATGAAAACCTCACAAATCTTTTCACAAAAGTCAGAGAATATAGCCATCATGCATCTTTGAAAGGTAGCAGGTGCATTGCATAAACCAAAAGGCATACGTCTATAAGCAAAAGTACCGAAAGGGCAAGTAAAAGTGGTCTTTGCTTGATCATCAGCTGACATAGGTATTTGAGAGAAACCAGAGTAACCATCTAAAAAGCAAAAATGTGTATGTTTGGATAATCTTTCTAGCATTTGATCAATAAAAGGTAAGAGGAAATGATCTTTTTTAGTAGCCTTATTTAATTTTCGGAAATCAATTACCATCCTATAACCTGTAATAATTCTTCGCGGGATCAATTCATCTTTATCATTAGGAACGACAGTAATACCTCCCTTCTTAGGGACACAATGGACAGGATTTACCCACTGACTATCAGCAACGGAGTAAATAATACCTGCCTCAAGGAGATTTAGTATTTCCTTTCTTACCACCTCTTTCATTTTAGGATTTAGACGTCATTGGTGATCAATAACTGGTTTGGCATCTTTCTCCAAATTTATTTTGTGTTGGCATAGAGTGGGACTAATGCCCTTAAGATCATTGAGAGTATATCCAATAGCAGCACGGTGCTTCTTCGGAGTTTTCAATAATTTCTCTTCTTCATGCTCTCAAAGGTTAGCACTAATAATAACAAGATATATCTTATTTTCATCAAGGTAAGCATATTTAAGAGTATCAGGTAATGGTTTAAGCTCAAACACGGGATCACCCTTGGGTGGAGTAGGATCCCCTAGGATTTTAACAGGCAAGTTGTGTTTCAGAATAGGTCCCTGTTTAAAGAATACTTCATCTATTTCCCTTCTCTCATTCATAAACATATCATTTTAATGGTCAAGCAAATATTGTTCTAAAGGATCATTAGGAGGCACGGCAATAGAAGCAAGACCAATAATTTCATCTTTACTAGGCAATTCCTCATCATGAGGTTGTCTATGAAATTTAGAGAAATTAAACTCATGAGACATATCATCCAGACCAATAGTAACAATATCCTTTTCGCAGTCTATCCTAGCATTGACAGTGTTTAAGAAGGGTCTACCAAATATAATAGGACAAAAGCTATCTTGTGGGGAACCAAGAACAAGAAAATCAGCAGGATATTTAACCTTCCCACACAAGACTTCAACATCTCTAACAATCCCAATTGGTGAAATAGTATCTCTATTAGCAAGCTTAATGGTAACATCAATATCTTCTAACTCAGCGGGTGCAATATCATGCATAATTTCTCTATATAAAGAAATAGGTATTTCACTAGCACTAACACCCATATCGCATAAGCCATCATAACAATGATCTCCTATTTTAACAGAAATAACAGGCATGCCTACAACAGGTCTATCTTTATCTTTAGCACCCGGTTTAGCAATTCTAGCAGTTTCCTCACAGAAATAGATAACATGCCCATCAATATTATCAGCCAAGAGATCTTTAACCATAGCAATATTAGGTTCAACTTTAATTTGCTCAGGGGGTTTAGGTGTCCTAATATTACTTTTGTTAACAACAGTTGAAGCTTTAGCATGATCCTTTATTCTAACAAGGAAAGGTGGTTTCTCAACATAAGTAGTAGGAACAATAGGGTCATTATAAGTAATAGCCTTTTCTTCAACTTTAATAGGTTCAACTACTTTTACTTCAATGGGAGGATGATATTTAAACCACTTCTCCTTAGGGAGATCAACATGAGTAGCAAATGATTCACAGAAAGAAGCTACTATCTCAGAGTCAAGTCAATATTTAGTGCTAAACTTACGGAAAACATCGGTATCCATAAAAGGTTTAACACAATCAAACTTAGGTGTTATACCTGACTCCTTACCTTCGTCGAGATCCCAATCTTCATAGTTGCATTTAATTCTTTCCAATAAATCCCATTTGAATTCAATAGTCTTCATCATAAAAGACCCAGTAGAAGAAGTATCGAGCATGGAGCGATTGTTGTCAGAAAGCCGAGCATAAAATTTTTGAATAATCATTTCTCTCGAGAGCTCATGATTGGGGCATGAATATAATATTTCTTAAGCCTCCCCCAAGCTTGAGAGATGCTTTCTCCTTCGCGAGGCCAAAAATTACATATATAATTACGATCATGATGAACAAGATGCATAGGATAAAACTTTTGATCAAATTCCAATTTCAATCGCTTGTAGTCCCATGATCCCATATCATCACATAGCCAATACCATGTCAATGCATATCCCTTCAAAGATAAAGGGAATACCTTCTTCTTGATAACATCATCGGGCATACCTGCAAGCTTAAATAATCCACAAACTTCATCCACATAGATTAAGTGTAAATCAGGATGCAATGTTCCATCTCCTGCAAAAGGATTAGCTAGCAGTTTCTCTACCATACCCGAAGGAATTTCAAAGTAAACATTTTCAGTAGGTTCAGTAGGTTTCGGAGCAACTCTTTTCTCTACTAGACGGGGTGAAGATACCTCGAACAAGCCCCTCAAAGGATTACTTTCCATAGTAACAAGTGACAGTAAATTTCAGCACACTATATAAATTTTTC
The DNA here is from genome assembly GCF_018294505.1 of Triticum aestivum. Classification (NCBI taxonomy): domain Eukaryota; kingdom Viridiplantae; phylum Streptophyta; class Magnoliopsida; order Poales; family Poaceae; genus Triticum; species Triticum aestivum. Next base: position 711,238,490 of record NC_057810.1, on the reverse strand, counting down.
CTTACCAAGTTCCACTTACCAAAGGCACTTCACTCCCCGGCAACGGCGCCAGAAAAGAGTCTTGACGACCCACAAGTGTAGGGGATCTATCGTAGTCCTTTTGATAAGTAAGAGTGTCGAACCCAACGAGGAGCAGAAGGAAATGACAAGCGGTTTTCAGTAAGGTATTCTTTGCAAGCACTGAAATTATCGGTAACAGATAGTTTTGTGATAAGGTAATTGGTAACGAGCAACAAGTAATAAAAGTAAATAAGGTGCAGCATGGTGGCACGATCCTTTTTGTAGCAAAGGACAAGCCTGGACAATTTCTCATATGAAGGAAAACGCTCCCGAGGACACATGGGAATTATCGTCAAGCTAGTTTTCATCACGCTCATATGATTCGCGTTCGGTACTTTGATAATTTGATATGTGGGTAGACCGGCGCTTGGATGCTGCCCTTACTTGGACAAGCATCTCACTTATTATTAACTCCCATTGCAAGCATCCGCAACTACAAAATAAGTATTAAGGTAAACCTAACCATAGAATGAAGCATATGGATCCAAATCAACCCCTTACGAAGCAACGCATAAACCGGGGTTTAAGCTTCTGTCACTCTAGCAACCCATCATCTACTTATTACTTCCCAATGCCTTCCTCTATTCCCAAACAATGGTGAAGTGTCATGTAGTCGATGTTCACATGACACCACTAGAGGAGAGACAACATACATCTCATCAAAATATCGAACGGATACCAAATTCACATGACTACTAATAGCAAAACTTCTCCCATGTCCTCAGGAACAAACGTAACTACTCACAAATCATATTCATGTTCATAATCATAGGGGTATTAATATGCATTAAGGATCTGAACATATAATCTTCCACCAAGTAAACCAACTAGCATCAACTACAAGGAGTAATCAACACTACTAGCAACCCACAGGTATCAATCTGAGGTTTTGATACAGAGATTGGATACAAGAGATGAACTAGGGTTTGAGAGGAGATGGTGCTGGTGAAGATGTTGATGGAGATTGACCCCCTCCCAATGAGAGGATCGTTGTTGATGATGATGGTGATGATTTCCCCCTCCCAGAGGGATGTTTCCCCTGCAGAACAGCTCTGCCGGAGCCCTAGATTTGTTCCACCAAGGTTCCGCCTCGTGGCGGCGGAGTCTCGTCCCGTAAGCTTGCTTATGATTTTTTTTCCAGGGTAAAAGACTTCATATAGCAGAAGACGGACACCAGAGACCTGCCAGGGGGCCCACGAGGCAGGGGGCGCGCCCAGGGAGGTAGGGCGCGCCCCCCACCCTCATGGCCAGGGTGTGGGCCCCCTCTGGTATTTTCTTCACTCAGTATTTTTTATAATTCCCGGAAATAACTTCCGTGGAGTTTTAGGACGTTTGGAGTTGTGCAGAATAGGTCTCTAATATTTGCTCCTTTTCCAGCCCAGAATTCCAGCTGCCGACATTCTTCCTCTTCATGTAAACCTTGTAAAATAAGAGAGAAAAGGCATAAGTATTGTCACATAATGAGTAATAACAGCCCATAATGTAATAAATATCAATATCAAAGCATGATGCAAAATGGACGTATTAGTAGCATTATAAGATGATCCCTCACTACGTTCGTCGTGCCGAGACACCACGTGATGATCGGGTGTGATAAGCTCTACGTTCACATACAATGGGTGCAAGACAGTTTTGCACACGCGGAATACTCGGGTTAAACTTGACGAGCCTAGCATGTACAGACATGGCCTCGGAATATTGAGACTGAAAGGTCGAACGTGAATCATATAGTAGATATGATCAACATAGAGATGTTCACCATTGAAAACTACTCCATCTCACGTGATGATCGGACATGGTATGGTTGATTTGGGTCACGTGATCATTTTGATGACTCGAGGGATGTCTATCTAAGTGGGAGTTCTTAAGTAATATGATTAATTGAACTTAATTCATCATGAACTTACCCCTGATAGTTTTTGCATATCTATGTTGTAGATCAATGGCCCGTGCTACCGTTCCCTTGAATTTTAATGCGTTCCTAGAGAAAGCTAAGTTGAAAGATGATGGTAGCAACTACACGGAGTGGGTCCGTAACTTGAGGATTATCCTCATTGCTGCACAGAAGAATTATGTCCTTGATACACCGCTAGGTGAAAAGCCCCCTCCCGCTAATGTGGACGCTTTGTACATCTGGCAGAAGCGGTCTAATGACTACTCTATAGTTCAGTGTGCCATGCTCTACGGCTTAGAATCCGGAGTTCAAAGACATTTCGAACGTCATGGACCATATGAGATGTTCCAGGAATTGAAGTTAATAATTCAAGAAAATGCCCGAGTTGAGAGATATGAAGTCTCCAACAAGTTCTAAATCTGCAAGATGGAGGAGAACAGTTCTGTCAGTGAACACATACTCAGAATGTCTGGGTACCATAACCACTTGACTCAGCTGGGAGTTAATCTTCCCGATGATAGTGTTATTGACAAAGTTCTTCAATCACTGCCACCAAGCTACAAAGGCTTCGTGATGAACTACAATATGCAAGGGGTGGAAAAGACTGTTCCCGAGCTCTTCGCTATGCTCAAAGCTGTGGAGGTAGAAATCAAGAAAGAGCATCAAGTGTTGATGGTGAACAAGACCACTAGTTTCAACAAAAAAGGCAAAGGAAAGAAGGGGAACTTCAAGAAGAATGGCAAGCAAGTTTCCACTCCCGGGAAGAAGCCCAAGTCTGGACCTAAGCCTGAAACTGAGTGCTTCTACTACAAAGGGACTGGACACTAGAAGCGGAACTGCCCCAAGTATTTGGCGGATAAGAAGGATGGCAAAGTGAACAAAGGTATATTTGATATACATGTTATTGACGTGTACCTTACTAATGCTCGTAGTAGCACCTGGGTATTTGATACTGGTTCTGTTGCCCATATTTGCAACTCGAAATAGGGGCTACGGATTAAACAAAGATTGGCTAAGGACGAGGTGACGATGCACAGCAGGAATGGTTCCAAGGTCGATGTGATCGCCGTTGGCACGCTACATCTACATCTACCTTCGAGGTTAGTTTTAGACCTGAATAATTGTTATTTGGTGCCAGCGTTGAGCATGAACATTATATCTGGATCTTGTTTGATTCGAGACGGTTATTCATTTAAATCAGAGAATAATGGTTGTTCTATTTATATGAGTAATATCTTTTATGCTCATGCACCCTTGAAGAGTGGTCTATTTTTGTAGAATCTCAATCGTGGTGATACACATATACATAATATTGATGCCAAAAGATGCAAAGTTGATAATGATAGTGCAACATACTTGTGGCATTGCCGTTTAGGACATATTGGTGTAAAGTGCATGAAGAAACTCCATGCAGATGGACTTTTCGAATCACTTTATTATGAATCATTTGATGCTTGTGAACCATGCCTCATGGGAAAGATGACTAAGACTCCTTTCTCCGGAACAATTGAGCGAGCTAATGACTTATTGGAAATAATACATACCAATGTATGTGGTCTGATGAGTCTTGAGGCTCGCGGCGGGTATCGTTATTTTCTGACCTTCACAGATGATTTGAGCAGATATGGGTATATCTACTTAACGAAACACAAGTCTGAAAACATTTGAAAAGTTCAAAGAATTTCAGAGTGAAGTGGAGAATCATTGTAACAAAAAAATAAAGTTTCTACAATCTGATTGCGGAGGCGAATATTTGAGTTACACGTTTGGCCTTCATTTAAAACAATGTGGAATAGTTTCACAACTCACACCACCTGGAACACCACAGCGTAATGGTGTGTCCGAACGTCATAATCGTACTTTATTAGATAGGGTGCGATCTATGATCTCTCTTACCAATTTACCACTATCGTTTTGGGGTTATGCATTAGAGACAGCTCATTCATGTTAAATAGGGCACCATCTAAATCCGTTGAGACGACACCGTATGAACTATGGTTTGGCAAGAAACCTAACCTATCATTTCTTAAAGTTTCAGGTTGCGATGCTTATGTGAAAAAGGTTCAGCCTGATAAGCTTGAACCCAAATCGGAGAAGTGTGTATCCATAGGATACCCACAAGAAGCTGTTGGGTACACCTTCTATCACAGATCCGAAGGCAAGATATTTGTTGCTAAAAATGGATCCTTTCTAGAGAAGGAGTTTCTTTCGAGAGAAGTGAGTGGGAGCAAAGTAGAACTTGATGAGGTAATTGTACCTCCTCTCAATTTGGAAAGTAGCTCATCAGAGAAATCTGTTCCCGTGATGCCTACACCAATTAATGAGGAAGCTAATGATGATGATCATGAAACTTCAGATCAAGTTTCTACAGAACCTTGTAGGTTAACCAGAGTACGTTCCGCACCAGAGTGATACGGTAATCCTGTTCTGGAAGTTATGTTACTAGACCATGACGAACCTACGAACTATGAGGAAGCGATGATGAGCCCAGATTCCGTGAAATGGCTTGAGGCCATGAAATCTGAGATGGGATCCATGTATGAGAACAAAGTGTGGACTTTGGTTGACTTGCCCGTTGATCGGCAAGCCATAGAGAATAAATGGATCTTCAAGAAGAAGACTGACACTGACGGTAATGTTACTGTCTACAAAGCTCGACTTGTTGCGAAAGGTTTTCGACAAGTTCAAGGAGTTGACTATGATGAGACCTTCTCACCCGTAGTGATGCTTAAGTCTATAAGAATCATGTTAGCAATTGCGGCATTTTATGATTATGAAATCTGGCAAATGGGCGTCAAAACTGCATTCCTTAATATATTTCTCAAAGAAGAGTTGTATATGATGCAACCAGAAGGTTTTGTCGATCCTAAAGGTGCTAACAAACTGTGCAAGCTCCAGCGATCCATTTATGGACTGGTGCAAGTATCTCGGAGTTGGAATATACTCTTTGATAGTGTGATCAAAGCATACGGTTTTATACAGACTTTTGGAGAAGCCTGTATTTACAAGAAAGTGACTGGGAGCTATGTAGCATTTCTAATATTATATGTGGATGACATATTGTTGATTGGAAATGATATAGAATTTCTAGATAGCATAAAAGGATACTTGAATAAGAATATTTCAATGAAAGACCTTGGTGAAGCTACTTATATATTGGGCATCAAGATCTATAGAGATAGATCAAGTCGCTTAATTGGACTTTCACAAAGCACATACCATGATAAAGTTTTGAAGAAGTTCAAAATGGATCAGTCAAAGAAAGGGTACTTGCCTGTGTTACAAGGTGTGAAATTGAGTCAGACTCAATGCCCGACCACTGCAGAAGATAGAGAGAAAATGAAAGTCATTCCCTATTCCTCAGCCATAGGTTCTATCATGTATGCAATGTTGTGTACCAGACCTGATGTGTGCCTTGCTATAAGTTTAGCAGCAAGGTACCAAAGTAATCCAGGAGTGGATCACTGGACAGCGGTCAAGAACATCCTAAAGTACCTGAAAGACTAAGGATAGGTTTCTCATTTATGGAGGTGACAAAGAGCTCATCATAAATGGTTATGTCGATGCTAGTTTTGACACTGATCCGGATGACTCTAAGTCGCAAACCGGATACATATTTATATTGAATGGTGGAGCTGTCAGTTGGTGCATTTCCAAGCAAAGCGTCGTGGCGGGATCTACGTGTGAAGGGGAGTACATAGCTGCTTCGGAAGCAGCAAATGAAGGAGTCTGGATGAAGGAGTTCATATCCGATCTAGGTGTAATACCTAGTGCATTGGGTCCAATGATAATCTATTGTGACAATACTGGAGAAATTGCCTTAGCGAAGGAATCCATATTTCACAAGAGAACCAAACACATCAAGAGACGCTTCAACTCCATCTATGATCAAGTCAAGGAGGGAGACATAGAGATTTGCAAAATACACACGGATCTGAATGTTGCAGACCCGTTGACTAAGGCTCTTCCACGAGCAAAACATGATTAGCACCAAGACTCCATGGGTGTTATAATCATTACAATGAAATCTAGATTACTGACTCTAGTGTAAGTGGGAGACTGAAGGAAATATGCCCTAGAGGCAATAATAAAGTTGTTGTTTATATTTCCTTATATCATGATAAATGTTTATTATTCATGCTAGTATTGTATTAACCGGAAACTTGATACATGTGTGAGTACATAGACAAAACAATGTGTCCCTAGTATGCCGCTACTAGACTAGCTTGTTAATCAAAGATGGTTAAGTTTCCTAACCATAGACATGGTTTGTCATTTGATGAACGGGACCACATCATTAGGAGAATGATGTGATGGACAAGACCCATCTGTTAGCTTAGCATAATAATCGTTAAGTTTTATTGCTATTGCTTTCTTCATAACTTATACATATTCCTTTGACTATGAGATTATGCAACTACCGAATATCAGAGGAACACCTTGTGTGCTATCAAACGTCACAACGTAACTAGGTGATTATAAAGATGCTCTACAGGTGTCTCCGAAGGTGTTTGTTGGGTTGGCATAGATCGAGATTAGGATTTGTCACTCCTAGTATCGGAGAGGTATCTCTTGGCCCTCTCGATAATGCACATCATGATAAGCCTTGCAAGCAATGTGACTAATGAGTTAGTTACAGGATGATGCATTACGGAACGAGTAAAGATACTTGCCGGTAACAAGATTGAACTAGGTATGAAGATACCGACGACCGAATATCGGGCAAGTAACATATCGATGACAAAGGGAATAATGTATGTTGTCATTGCGGTTTGACCGATAAAGATCTTCGTAGAATATGTAGGAACCAATATGAGCATCCATGTTCCGCTATTAGTTATTGATCGGAGATGTGTCTCAGTCATGTCTGCATAGTTCTTGAACCCATAGGTCCGCATGCTTAACGTTCGATGACGATTTGTATTATGAGTTATGTGTTTTGGTGACCAAAGATCGTTCGGAGTCCCGGATGAGATCACGGACATGACGAGGAGTCTTGAAATGGTTGAGAGGTAAAGATTGATATATTGGACGATAGTATTCGGACACTAGAATGGTTCCGGAGTGTTTCAGGTATTTTTCGGAGTACGGGGAGGTTACCGCAACCCCCCGGGGGAAGTAATGGGCCACATGGGCCATAGGGGAGAGGCAGCACAGCCCACAAGGGGGTGGCGCCACCCCCCCCCCCATGGGGAGTCCGAATTGGACAAGGCGGGGGCGCGGCCCCCCTTTCCTTCTCCCTCTCCCTCTCCTTCCCCGTTTCCCCCTAAGTTAGAAGGAAGGGGGTGAAGTGGACTAGGGGTCCAAGTGGGACTCCTCCCACTTGGCGCGCCCTAGGCCGGCCTCCTCCCCTCTCCCTCCTTTATATACGTGGGCAGAGCACCCCTTGGAGACACACCAATTGTTCCAAGCCGTGTGCGACATCTCCCTCCACGGTTTACTCCTCCGGTCATATTGTCGTAGTGCTTAGGCGAACCTGCCCGGATCACATCACCGTCACCGTCACCACACCGTCGTGCTAACGAAACTCTCCCTTGACACTTTGCTGGATCAAGAGTTCGAGGGACGTCATCGAGCTGAACGTGTGCTGAACTCGAAGGTGTCGTACGTTCGGTACTTGATCGGTTGGATCGCGAAGACGTTCGACTACATCAACCGCGTTAAACTAACGCTTCCGCTTTCGGTCTATGAGGGTACGTGAACACACTCTCCCCCTCTCGTTGCTATGCATCTCCTAGATAGATCTTGCGTGAGCGTAGGAATTTTTTTGAAATTGCATGCTACGTTCCCCAACAACAGCCGCACAAGACCTGGAGCACCTGCAGGGTGAGGAGCTGCAGGAGCACCTCCAGCGCATGCGCGAACTTCTCACCGCGATGAACACGCAGCAGGTCCGTCTGGACGCTCCTGCGGTGTCCGAATCGCACCGCAACAAGGATCCTGAGCAGCGGAACACGGCGTCTTCCCCGCGCCCCAGTGAAGCTCATTCCGATCGGACGCAAACCCGGCACAACTGCGCCCTGACGGCTGGCAAGGACCTGGGCAATGAGCCGGCTCCAGAAGACCGGCGCCGGCAAGACCTCCCCCGCCATCTGATATGTCTCCAACGTATCTATAATTTTTGATTGTTCCATGTATTATCATTCTTGGATGTTTTACAATCATTTTATAGCAACTTTATATCATTTTTTGGGACTAACCTGTTGACATAGTCCTAGTGCCAGTTGCTGTTTTTTGCTTGTCTTTTACTTTGTAGGAAATCAATATCAAACGGAGTCCAAACACCGCGAAACTTTTTGGAGAATTTTTATGGACCAGAACACCCAGGATGGGCCAGAGAAGTACCAGAGGTTCCTTTTTGTGTGCTCATACCGCTCATGAAACGGTAGGGGGTGGTTGGTATTTTTCCATGCTAGATGTGTTATTCTCAAGATGAGTGTTTATTCACTTGTCATTGCACGAGAGTACGGCAAAGGTATAGGGATGCCCAGTCTTGAAATGAAAAATGAATTTACTTTATGTTGTCAAATAATAAATTCCTTGGAAAGTGTTGGTATGGACGGCACCCGTGGATTCGCTTAGCCGCGGAATGTGAAAGTATGGTGGAAAAAGGAATAAAATTTATTTTCTATTTGGGAACCGCCTATGATATATCTAGCATGGAAAGTATTGGGAATTACTCGATTGTTTTCGTTGACAGGAAAGGCATGCTACTCAAAAAAATTATCTCTATCTTTGTCGGTTTGAGCCCTGGCACCTCTACAAATCCATACTTCCCTCCATGAAGGGCCTTTCTATTTACTTTATGCAATTTTTATTTTTATTTGTCTCTCCATACTCTCTTATAAAGCACCAACTATGGGGCACTATGATCGTACTTGAGCATTGGGTGTAGCTAATATGCGAGTGTGTTTCATGAATGGATCAATGATTGAGCATGATGGGCTAGGGATAGCTTGCTTTAGTGTTAATATTTTGAAAGACATGGTTGCTTGTTGATATGCTTGAGTATTGAAATCTTCATGTCAAAACTAGACTATTGCTTTGAACCATAAAAGTCCAAATGTCCATGCCACAAAAGAAAAGAATATGTGATGAACATGTTAGGCAGCATTTCACATCGAAAAAATTGTTTTTATCATTTACCTACGTACTCGAGGACGAGCAGGAACTAAGCTTTGGGATGCTGATACGTCTCCAATGTATCTATAATTTTTTATTATTCCATGCTGTTATATTATCATTCTTGGATGTTTTACAATCATTTTATAGCAACTTTATATCATTTTTTGGGACTAACCTATTGACATAGTGCCCAGTGACAGTTGCTATTTTTTGCTTGTCTTTTACTTCGCAGGAAATCAATATCAAACGGAGTCCAAACCCGCGAAACTTTTTGGAGAATTTTTATGGACCAAAACACCCTGGATGGGCCAGAAAAGTACCAGAGGGGTGCCCCGAGGGGGCACAACCCACCTGAGCGCGCCTGGGGCCCTGGCGCGCCCTGGTGGGTTGTGCCCACCTCGGTGGCCTCCTGTACCGCATCTTCGCCCTATAAATTGCGAAATATTCCAAAAACCCTCGGGGTAACCCTAGATCAGAAGTTCCGCCGCCGCAAACCTCTGTATCCATGAAAACCAATCTAGACCTTCTTCTGGCACTCCGTCGGAGGGGGAGATCATCATTGGTGGCCATATTCATCATCCCAGCGGCCCCACGATGAGGAGGGAGTAGTCCACCCTCGGGGCTGGGGGTTTGTACTAGTAGTTATGTGTTTAAACTCTCTCTCTCTCTCTCTCTCTCTCTCTCTCGTGTTCTTGAGATGTCACGATCCTGATGTATCGCGGGCTTTGTTAATAGAGTTGGATCATATGGTGTTTTCCCCTCTCTATCTTGTTGTGATGAATTGAGTTTTTCCTTTGAGATTTTGTTTTATCGGATTGAATACTTTTATGGATTTGAGAGCACTTGATGTATGTCTTGCTATGAATACCCGTGGTGACAATGGGTATTATATTAATTCACTTGATATATGTTTTGGCACTCAACTCGCGGATTCCTGAGGTTACATTGGGGTAATCTAAGCATAGGGGTTGATGCACGTTCTTGTCTTTGTTTCTACAGTAGAAATCTTGGGGCACTCTTTGAGGTTCTTTGTGTTGGATTGAGTATTATGAATCTGAATTTTCTTTGGTGTTATTTTAGTACGAACTCTTGGATAGATCGATCGGAAAGAATAGCTTTGAGGTGGTTTCGTACCCTACAAACAATTTCTTCTGATGTTCTCCGCTAGATAGGAACTTTGAAGTGATTCTTCATCACATGTTGAGGGATGGTTATATGATCCAATTATATTAGCATTGTTGAGAGATTGCACTAGCGAAAGTACGGACCCTAGGCCTCATTTTCAAGCGTTGCAATATCATTTGCGCTCACTTTTGTTACTTGCTACCTTGGTGTTTTTTATTGTTCCTATCACAAAAATCAATATCTACTATCAGTTCTACACTTGTATCGCCATCCCTTCGCCGAACTAGTGCACCTATACAAATTACCATTATATTTGGTGTGTTCGGGACACAAGAGACTTTTTATTATTTGGTTGCAGGGTTGTTTGAGAGAGACCAACTTCATCCTACGCCTCCCATGGATTGATAAACCTTAGGTCATCCACTTGAGGGAAATTTGCTACTGTCCTACAGAACTCTGCGCTTTGAGGCCCAACACGAGTCTACAAGAACAAGTTGTGTAGTAGACATCACCATCCGGCCGGCGTGGTCGTCTGGCTTCAGCCGGCCCGGCTCCCCATGGCCCGGTCGCAAGCTGGCTGGGCCCGCGTGACATCGACAACAATGACGCTCGCCACCGCATCGAGCAGCTTTCCCTCTCCCTCAAGCTGGAGGAGGACAACACGGTTGGTCCGGCTTGCTTCAGCCCGCACATCCACGATGAGCCCTTTGCCAAGGGGTTCACGCTCCCTTGAGATACCCCCAAGTACAACGGGACCACCAAGCCGGACAACTGGCTCATCGACTACACTGCCGCCATTGGCATCGTGGGCAGCAACCATCGCCTGGCCGTGCGCTACGCCCCGCTCATGCTCCAGGGCTCAGTCCGGACATGGCTAGACAGCCTGCCGGCTGGCAACGTAAACTCGTGGCTCGACTTCGAGCAAGCTTTCGTGCGCAACTTCACCGGCACCTACAGCCGACCCAGTTGTCCCAGCCAGCTCGTCATGTGCGTGCAGGGGCCGAACAAAACCAGCCGTGAGTACCTCACACACTGGACCGAGCTTCGGAATAGCTGTGAGGGGGGCCATGAGGTTCAAGTTACCCAGTATGTTGTGAGCGGCTACCGGGATGGCACCCTCCTCAAGCACAAACTCCTGCGCTCTGAACCGACCACCATGGCCGCGCTCATGGTCACAGCGGACATGCACGCCACGGCCGACTCCGCCATGAAGATCCAAGTCGTGTTGGATGACGCTGGCAAGGCATTGCCGGCACCGCCCTCCAAGCCAGCTGGCGAGAGCAACCGCCAGCAGAACAACAAGCGCAAGGCCTAGTTCTACTTCTTAAGCTTGCATTGGTTTTTCCCTTGAAGAGGAAAGGGTGATGTAGCAAAGTAGAGATAAGTATTTCCCTCAGTTGAGAACCAAGGTATCAATCCAGTAGGAGGTACAAGCAAGTCTCTAATCTGTGCACCTGCACAAACAATCAAACACTTGCACCCAGCGCGATAAAGGGGCTGTCAATCCCTTCACGGTCACATGCAAGGATGAGATCTGATAGAGATAGATATAAAAGATTACTAAAACGTAAAACAACGTAAAAGTAAATAGAACTCAGCGAGGTATTTTTGGGTTTTTGGTTTATAGATCTTAAAATATATGATGGAAAATAGATCTGGGGGCCATAGGTTTCACTAGAGGCTTCTCTCTTGAAGAAATCATACGGTGGGTAAACAAATTACTGTTGAGCAATTGGTAGAAAAGCGCAAAGTTATGACGCTATCTAAGGAAATGATCATGAATATAGGCATCACATTCGTGATAAGTAGACCGACTCCTACTTGCATCTACTACTGTTACTCCACACATTGACCGCTATCCAGCATGCATCTAGAGTATTAAGTTCATAAGAACGGAGTAACGCATTAAGTAAGATGACATGATGTAGAGGGATAAACTCAAGCAATATGATGTAAACCCCATCTTTTTATCCTTGATGGCAACAATACAATATGTGCCTCACTACCCCTACTATGTCACTGGGTGAGGACACCGCAAGATTGAACCCAAAACTAAGCACCTCTCCCATTGCAAGAAAAACCAATCTAATTGGCCAAACCAAATCGATAGTTCGAAGAGAAATACAAATATATCAAATCATGCATATAAGAATTCAGAGGAGACTCAAATAATATTCGTAGATAATCTGGTCATAAATCCACAATTCATCGGATCTCAACAAACGCGCCGCAAAAAAGTATTACATCACATAGAACTCCAAGAACATCAAGGAGAACATTGTATTGAAGATCAAAGAGAGAGAAGAAGCCATCTAGTTACTAGCTATGGGCCCGTAGGTATGTGGTAAACTACTAACGCATCATCGGTAGGGTGGCAAGGTTGATGTATATGCCCTCCGTGATTGAATCCCCTCCGACAGATCGCCGGAAAAGGCCCCAAGATGGGATCTCACAGGAACAGAGGCTTGCGGCAGCGGAGAAGTATTTTGGTGGACGCTTTTGGTGGTTTGGGAATATTTTGGAATTTGTAGAGCAAAGATTAAGGCTGAGAGACTCCCCAGGGGGCCACAAGCCAAGGGGCTCCCCCCGGGGGCTTGTGGGCTCCTCGGGACTCCTCTGGTCCCCTCTCCAAGCTATGTGGGTGTCTTCTGGTCCAAGAAAAATCCTCACGAAAGTTTTATTCCGTTTGATATTCCTTTCTAAAAAAGCCAAAAACAAGGAAAAAACGGCAACTGGCACTAGGCACTAGGTTAATAGGTTAGTCCCAAAAAATAATATAAAATAGTATATTAATGCATATAAAACATCCAAACAGATAATATAATAGCATGGAACAATCAAAAATTATAGATACATTGGAGACGTATCAAGCATCCCCAAGCTTAATTCCTGCTCATCCTCGAGTAGGTAAATGATAAAAACAGAATTTTTGATGTGGAATGCTACCTAACATATTTATCAATATAATCTTCTTTATTATGGCATGAATGTTCAAATCCATAAAATTCAAAACAAAAGTTTAATATTGACATAAAAACAATAATACTTCAAGCATACTAATAAAGCAATCATGTCTTCTCAAAATAACATGGCCAAAGAAAGTTATCCCTACAAAATCATATGGTCTGGCTATGCTCCATCTTCACCACACAAAGTATTTCATCATGCACAACCCGGTGTTAGCCAAGCAATTGTTTCATATTTTTATGTTCTCAAACTTTTCCAACTTGCACGCAATACATGAGCGTGAGCCATGGATATAGCACTATAGGTGGAATAGAATATGGTGGTTGTGGAGAAGACAAAAAGAAGCAGAAAGTATCACATCAACTAGGCAAATTAATAGGTTATGGAGATGCCCATCAATTGATATCGATGCAAGTGAGTAGGGATTTCCATGCAATGGATGCACTAGAGCTATAAGTTCATGAAAGCTAAAAAAAACTAAGTGGTGTGCATCCAACTTTCTTGCTCACAAAGACCTAGGGCACTTTGAGGAAGCCCATCATTGGAATATACAAGCCAAGTTATATAACGAAATATTCCCGCTAGTATAAGAAAGTGACAAAATAGGAGACTCTCTATCATGAAGATCATGGTGCTACTTTGAAGCACAAGTGTGGAAAAAAGATAGTAGCATTGTGCCTTCTCTCTTTTTCTCCCATTTTTTTCTTTTCCTTTTTTCTCTTCTTTTCTTTTTTTCTTTGGGCTTCTATGGCCTCCTTTTTTTATTTGGGCTTCTTTGGCCTCTTTTATTTTCTTAAAAGTCCGGAAACTCATACCAACTTGTGAGGGAATCATATCTTCCATCATCCTTTCCTCACATGGGACAATGCTCTAATAATGATGATCATCACACTTTTATTTACTTACAACTCAATGCTAGAACAAAATATGACTCTATATGAATGCCTCATGCATATGAGAACAATATGACAATGATGGTGTGTGTCATAATAAACATAATGGTGGAAGTTGCATGGCAATATATCTCGGTATGGCTATGGGAATGCCATAATAGGTAGGTATGGTGGCTGTTTTGAGGAAGGATATATGGTGGGTTTAATGCACTAGTGAAAGTTGTGCGGTATTAGAGAGGCTAGCAATGGTGGAAGGGTGAGAGTGCGTATAATCCATGGACTCAACATTATTCATAAAGAACTCACATACTTATTGCAAAAGTCAATTAGGCATTGAAACAAAGTACTAATACGCATGCTCCTAGGGGAAGGGTTGGTAGGAGTTAACCATCGCGCAATCCCAACCTCCACTCAAAGGATGGCAATCAAAAAAATCATGCTCTGACTTCATCACATAACGGTTCACCTTATGTGCATGCTACGGGAATCACAAACTTTAACACAAGGGTATTTATACCAATCCACAATTACTCACTAGCATGACTCTAATATCACCATCTTTATATCTCATTTATTATATCCCTCTTGGATGCCCATCATATTAGGACTAAATTCATAACCTAAGCAAATTACCATGTTGTTTAAAGACTCTCAAAATAATATAAGTGAAGCATGAGTGTTCATAAATTTCTATAAAATAAAGCCACCGCCATGCTCTGAAAAGATGTAAGTGAAGCACTAGAGCAAAACTGCCTAGCTCAAAAGATATAAGTGAAGCACATAAAGTATCCTAATAAATTCATGATTAATGTGTGTCCCTCTCAAAAGGTGTGTACAGCAAGGATGATTGTGGCAAACTAACAAGCAAAGATTCATATCATACAAGACGCTCCAAGCAAAACACATATCATGTGGTGAATAAAAATATAGCCTCAAGTAAATTTACCGATGGATTGAAGACGAAAGAGGGGATGCCATCCAGGGCATCCCCAAGCTAAGATGCTTGGTTGCCCTTGAATATTACCTTGGGGTGCCTTGGGCATCCCCAAGCTTAGGCTCTTGCAACTCCTTATTCCGTTGTCCATCAAATCTTTACCCAAAACTTGAGAACTTCACAACACAAAACTCATAAGCTCTGTTAGTATAAGAAAAACAAATCACCACTTAGGTACTATTGTGAATTCATTCTAAATTTAATATGGTGTTATATCTACTGTATTCCAACTTCTCCATGGTTCATACCACCTGATACTACCCATAGATTCATCAAAATAAGCAAAGAACACATTAAAAACAGAATCTGTCTAAAACAAAGTCTATCTAAAATAGAACAGTCTGAAGTAATCAGGAAACTTTGTATACTTCTATAACTCCAAAAATTCTGAATCATTAGGACAATATATGCAATTTGTATATCAATCTTGTGTAAAAATTTTAGAACCATATCACGTTCCTGTGAATTATCAAAATTATTCTACTGGACGCAAAAGTTTCTGTTTTTCAGCAAAATCAAATCAACTATCTTCCAAATCATCCCAAAGGTCTTACTTGGCACAAACACTAATTTAAAACATGAAAACACATCTAAACAGAGGTTAGAGGATATATTTATTGGAAAACAGGAGCAAAAAAAGTAAAAACAAAAATCAAATTGGGTTGCCTCCCAACAAGCGCTATTGTTTAACGCCCCTAGCTAGGCATATTGCAACGATATAGGTATTGTCATCTTTGGTATTTAATCCATAAGTGGCCCTCATAATAGATTGATATGGCAACTTAATTTTCTTTCTTTTGGAAAGTGTTCCATGCCCTTCCTTAACGGAAATTGAAATCTAATGTTTCCTTCTTTCGTATCAATAGTTGCACCAATCGTTCTAAGGAAATGTCTACCAAGAATACATGTAGGATTGCAATCTATATCAAGCACAATAAAATCCACGGGAACATAATTCCTATTTGCAACAATAAGAACATCATTAATCCTTCCCATAGGTTTCTTAATAGTGGAATCCGCAAGATGCAAATTTAAAGAACAATCACATAAAGTTTTCAGAATAGTGGAAATGCTAGCACCCAAAACACACAAAGCAAAGCACTCATAATCTTTAATTTTAATTTTAATAGTAGATTCCCACTCATCAAGCTTTCTAGGGATAGAAACTCTTTAAGTTTTTCTTCAAATGATCTCATCATAGCATCAACAATATGTTTAGTAAAAGCTTTATTTTGATTATAAGCATGAGGTGAATTCAACATGGATTGCAACATGGCTCAATTTAAAGTCCTTGAAATCCAAAAGTGTGGGTTCATTGCAACTTAAAGTTTTGACCTCTCCAATCCCACTTTTATCAATTTTTTCATTAAGATCTTTAAACTCCAAATCATTGGGACGCCTTCTAGCTAAAGTTGACTCATCTCCAGTCTCATCTCTATGAAGACTTATATTAGCAAACAAATATTCAATAGGAGTCACACCAATCACTTTAAGATCTTCATCATTATTCAAAGATTCTAGTTTAGCAGCCATCTTGTTTACCAAAGTAGTTTGTTTATCGAAAATTTGGCCTACTAGGTTTTCAATATGAGAAAATTGGATTTAAGACCATAAATTTCCTTAGTAACATCATCAAGCTCTTTATTAATATATTCCATCATAGCTTTTTGTTCTTTAAGCTCGTTCCTTCCAACTTCTATGATAAGGATCAAAGTTTTTAAATTGAGCCATGATGACACAAAAGTAATCTAGCACACAAGCAACCAAAAAGCAAACAAAAATATGAACGAAAGAAGGGCGAATAAAAAGGAAAATATTTTGTGTTTTTCTGAAAACGTTTAGTAGTGGGGGAGAGGAAAATGAGAGGCAAATGGCAAATGATGCAATGCAAGAGATGAGAGTTTATGATGGGTACTTGGTAGGCTTGATGTAGAACCTCTCCGGCAACGGTGCCAGAAATTCTTCCTGCTACTTCTTGAGCTTGTGTTGTTTTTTCCCTTGAAGAGGAAAGGGTGATGTAGCAAAGTAGAGATAAGTATTTCCCCTCAGTTGAGAACCAAGGTATCAATCCAGTAGGAGGTACAAGCAAGTCTCATCTATGCACCTGCACAAACAATCAAACACTTGCACCCAACGCGATAAAGGGGTTGTCAATCTCTTCACGGTCACTTGCAAGGATGAGAACTGATAGAGATAGATATAAAAGATTACTAAAACGTAAAACAAAGTAAAAGTAAATAAAACTCAGTGAGGTACTTTTGGGTTTTTGGTTTATATATCTGAAAATATATGATGGAAAATAGATCCGGGGGCCATAGGTTTCACTAGAGGCTTCTCTCTTGAAGAAATCATACGGTGGGTAAACAAATTACTGTTGAGCAATTGATATAGGCATCACGTCCATGATAAGTAGATCGACTCCTGCCTATATCTACTACTATTACTCCACACATCGACCGCTATCCATCATACATCTAGAGTATTAAGTTCATAAGAATGGAGTAACACCTTAAGTAAGTTGACATGATGTAGATGGATAAACTCAAGCAATATGATGTAAACACCATCTTTTTATCCTTGATGGCAACAATACAATACGTGCCTCGCTACCCCTACTATGTCACTGGGTGAGGACACCGCAAGATTGAACCCAAAACTAAGCACCTCTCCCATTGCAAGAAAAACCAATCTAGTTGGCCAAACCAAATCGATAGTTCGAAAAGAAATACAAAGATATCAAATCATGCATATAAGAATTCAGAGGAGACTCAAATAATATACATAGATAATCTGATCATAAATCCACAATTCATTGGATCTCAACAAACACACCAGAAAATGTATTACATCGGATAGAACTCCAAGAACATCAAGGAGAACATTGTATTGAAGATCAAAGAGAGAGAAGAAGCCATCTAGCTACTAGCTATGGATCCGTAAGTATGTGGTAAACTAATCACGCATCATCGATAGGGCGGCAAGGTTGATGTAGAGGCCCTCCATAATCGAATCCCCCTCCAGCAGATCACCGGAAAAGGCCCCAAGATGGGATCTCACGGGAACAGAGGCTTGCGGCGGCGGAAAAGTATTTTGGTGGACGCTTCTGTTGGTTTGGGAATATTTTGGAATTTATAGAGCAAAGATTAGGGCAGGGGGACCCTTGAGGGGGCCACAAGCCAGGGGGGCCTGAGGGCTTGTGGGTTCCTCAGGACTCCTCTGGCCCCCTCTCCAAGCTACGTGGGTATCTTCTATTCCAAGAAAAATCATCGCAAAACTTTTATTCCGTTTGGACAATGTTTGATATTCCTTTCTGAAAAAGCGAAAAACAAGAAAAAAATAGCGACTGGCACTGGGCACAAGGTTAATATGTTAGTCCGAAAAAATATATAAAATAGTATATTAATGCATATAAAACATCCAAAACAGATAATATAATAGCATGGAACAATCCAAAATTATAGATACATTGGAGACCTTTCACCGAGCAGCAGGCTCCCCACTATGACAACTGCCTCGTCGCGCCCGCCGACCAGGCGCCCACGGCCGAGCTGTCCGGCAAGCGCTAGCAATCGGCAAGATGGCATGGCAACCCGCCATGAGCTTTGAGGAGATGCTCGATGCTCCCTGCAAGCACCACAACGACGCAAGGCCGTCCACGCACATGCTCCGACAATGCGCCATCACCAAGTGCATCATGAGGGGTGACATCCACCGCCTCGGCCAGGGCGGGGCAACCGCCTCGGCCGCGGCCCCCACCCCTGGTAGCTGGCGCCATGCGCAATGAAGTGTTCCCTAACGCGAATGATTGCTACGTCGTCTTCACCAGCTTTGGTGACGACAAAGTGTAGTGAGCGCCTGCTCCGGCAGGAGGTGAACACTGTCGTCCCGGTCGTGCCTGAGTACATGCACTGGTCGGAGCGCGTGGTCAGCTGGACCCGGGAGGACCACTCAGCCATCATGCCTACGCCAGGTGGATACGCCCTCGTCCTTGATCCCACCATAGTCGCTGCCAAGCGCACCTGCAAGTTCTCCCGAGTCCTCAACAACGGTGGCAGCAACATCAACATCCTCTACCGCGACACCATGACCAAGCTCGGCATCGAGCCCAAGCAGCTGGAGCCAACCCGGACAGTGTTCCACGACATCATATTGAGTCTCTCATGTTCTTCGATCGGCCGGATCCGGCTCGACGTTCTATTTGGTACCAGCGACCATTTCCGGTTCGAGCCCATCTGGTTCGAGGTGGTGGATCTGTCCATCCCGTAGGATGACCCACAAGTATAGGGGATCTATCGTAGTCCTTTCGATAAGTAAGAGTGTCGAACCCAACGAGGAGTAGAAGGAAATGGCAAGCGGTTTTCAGCAAGGTATTCTCTGCAAGTACTGA
Source organism: Triticum aestivum (assembly GCF_018294505.1). NCBI lineage: Eukaryota > Viridiplantae > Streptophyta > Magnoliopsida > Poales > Poaceae > Triticum > Triticum aestivum. The sequence continues at coordinate 711,219,045 of NC_057810.1, read as the reverse complement.
AATAAGTGGTAGCAGATAGTTTTGTGATAGGATAAATTGTAACAAGCAACAAGTAACAAAAGTAAATAAAGTGCAGCAAGGTGGCCCAATCCTTTTGTAGCAAAGGACAAGCCTGGACAAACTCTTATAATAGGAAAAGCGCTCCCGAGGACACATGGGAATATCGTCAAGCTAGTTTTCATCACGTTCATATGATTCGCGTTCGGTACTTTGATAATTTGATATGTGGGTGGACCGGTGCTTGGGTGTTGTTCTTACTTGAACAAGCATCCCACTTATGATTAACCTCTATTGCAAGCATCCGCAACTACAACAAAAGTATTAAGGTAAACCTAACCATAGCATGAAACATATGGATCCAAATCAGCCCCTTACGAAGCAACGCATAAACTAGGGTTTAAGCTTCTGTCACTCTAGCAACCCATCATCTACTTATTACTTCCCAATGCCTTCCTATAGGCCCAAATAATGGTGAAGTGTTATGTAGTCGACGTTCACATAACACCACTAGAGGCTAGACAACATACATCTCATCAAAATATCGAACGAATACCAAATTCACATGACTACTAGTAGCAAGACTTCTCCCTTGTCCTGAGGAACAAACGTAACTACTCACAAAGTATATTCATGTTAATAATCAGAGGGGTAATAATATGCATATAGGATCTGAACATATGATCTTCCACCAAATAAACCAACTAGCATCAACTACAAAGAGTAATTAACACTACTAGCAACCTACTAACACCAATCCCGGACTTGGAGACAAGAATTGGATACAAGAGATGAACTAGGGTTTTGAGAGGAGATGGTGCTGATGAAGATGTTGATGGAGATTGCCCTCTCCCGATGAGAGGAGCGTTGGTGATGACGATGGCGATGATTTCCCCCTCCCGGAGGGAAGTGTCTCCGGCAGAACAGCTCTGCCGGAGCCCTAGATTGGTTCCACCAAGGTTCCGCCTCGTGGCGGCGGAGTTCCGTCCCGAAAAGTTGCTTCCTTATTTTTTATCAACGAAAGACTTCATATAGCAGAAGATGGTCATCGGAGAGCCACCAGGGGGGCCACAAGGTAGGGGGCGCGCCCCCCACTCTCGTGGACAGGGTGTGGGCCCCCTGGCCTTCATCTTTGGCGAGGATTTTTCATTATTTATTATAAGATATTCCATGGAGTTTCAGGACTTTTGGAGTTGTGCAGAATAGGTCTCTAGTATTTGCTCCTTTTCCAGCCCAGAATTCCAGCTGCCGGCATTCTCCCTCCTTATGTAAACCTTGTAAAATAAGAGAGAATAGCCATAAGTATTGTGACATAATGTGAAGTAACAGCCCATAATGCAATAAATATCGATATAAAAGCATGATGCAAAATGGACGTATCACCGTACCACACGCTGCTGGGCGGGCCTGTGCTCGCTAAGTTCATGGCGGTCCCTCATTATGCCTACCTGAAGATGAAGATGCTGGGTCCCAAGGGCCTCATCACGGGAGCCGGCGACTACAAGAAATCCCTAGAGTGCACTCGTACCGGCGCTAAGATGGCCGAGTAGTTGGTCATAGCCGAGGAGCGGCGCCAGCTCGACCAGATAGTCGACTTGGCCGGCGAGCAGCTGGCTATGCCAGCTCCGGCTAAGGAGTCGGCCGGCAAGGCCTCATTCTAGCCATCCAAGGATACCAAAAGATCCCGCTAAACCCAGAGGACCCCAGCTGTAGCAAGTACGTTGTTGTGGGCACCCGCCTCAACAGCAAATAGGAAGGCGAGCTTGTCGACTTCCTCCGTGAGAATCGGGATATCTTTGCATGGTCCCCAAAGGACATGACAGGTGTTCTGAGGAAGTACGCCGAGCACAAACTGCATGTCCGCAAGGATGCCAAGCCTGTCCATCAACCCCTACATCTCTTTTCAGAAGAGAAGAGAAGAACCATCGGTGAAGAAGTCGCCCGAATGCTCGTGCCGGCTTCATCATGGAAGTGTTCCTCCCGGAGTGGCTGGCCAACCCAGTCCTCATCCTAAAGAAGAATGATACTTGGCACATGTGTATCGAATACACCAGCGCCTCAACAAAGGGTGCCCCAAGGATCCTTTTGCCCTCCCGCTGATAGATCAAGTGATCGACTCCATGGCAGGCTATGAGCTCATGTCCTTCCTGGATGCTTACTCCAGCTATCATTAGATCAAGATGGACCCGAACGACGCCCTGAAGACGTCATTCATCACGCCCTTTGGGGCGTATTGCTACATCACCATGTCGTTTGGCTTGAAGGATGTCGGCGCCACCTTCCAGCACTGCATGCAGAAATGCCTGCTACTACAACTCGGCTGCAACATCCATGTCTACGTCGATGACATCGTGGTGAATACCAAGCAACACACATGCTCCTTAACGACCTGAAGGAAACCTTTGCCCATCTGTGCCAATACCAGATCAAGCTCAACCCAAAGAAGTGTGTGTTCGGCGTGTTGGCCGGACAACTACTCAGCTTCCTCGTCTCGGAGCGCGGCATCGACGTGAACCCGGAGGAAATCAAGGCCATCGAGTGCATGCGCAAGCCAACCCGGCTGCGTGATGTCCAGAAATTCACCGGCTGCTTAGCCTCTCTCAGCCGGTTCCTCAGCCGGCTGGGCGAGAGGGCCTTGCCCATGTATCAGCTGATGAAGAAGACATTGTTGTTTGAGTGGAACGACCAGGCGGATGAAGCGTTCCGGGATCTCAAGCGCATGCTCTCCGCCGCACTCGTCTTGGCCGCGCCGGCCGACAAGGAGCCGCTGTTGCTATACATTGCTGCCACCTCGTGGTCGGTCAGCACGGTGTTGGTGGTCGAGCGACCAGAGAAGGGCAAGGTCCAGCCGATCCAGCACCCAGTATACTACCAGATCGAGGTGCTTTCCGCCTCCAAGCAGAACTACCCTCACTACCAGAAGATGTGTTCCGGCGTGTACTTCACCGCCAAGAAACTGAGGCAGTACTTTCAAGAGCATGTCATCACCGTGGTCAGCACGGCCCCCATCGGCGAGATCATGGGCTACCAGGATGCCGCCGACCGGGTAGCCAAGTGGGCCATCGAGCTAGCGAGCCACACTATCCTCTACAAGCCCCGCACCACCATCAAGTCCCAAGCGCTGGCCGATTTCCTCGTCGACTGGATGGAGACCCAGTACCTGCCTCCACCACCTGACTCGACGCACTGGCGCATGCATTTTGATGGCTCAAAGATGCGATCCGGCCTGGGGGCCAGCATCGTGTTGTCCTCCCCCAAGGGCGACCGGCTACGATACGCATTGCAGATCCACTTCGCCGCATCCAACAACGTGGCTGAGTACGAAGCGCTCGTGCACGGCCTCAAGCTGGCCAAAAACCTCGGCATCCAACGCATCCTTTGTTACGGCGACTTAGATCTGGTGGTGCAGCAGTCTTCTGGTGAGTGGGATGCCCGCGATGCCAACATGGCCAGCTACCATTTCCTGGTCCAGCAGCTTTCCGGCAACTTCGACGGCTGCGAGTTCCTCCACGTCCCCCGTGCGGAAAACGAAGCCGCTGACGCGCCAAGATAAGCTCCAGCCGGCAAGCGATCCCGCCCGGCGTCTCCCTCGAGCACCTACGGAAGCCGTCCATCAAGCCGTCTCCGGATTCCAAGTCCATCTTCATCCCGGACGACCCAGCGGACCCGCCACCCAACCTTGAAGACCCCGGCCCGGTCCCGGGGGCTGCCGGCTCCGGATCGGGGGCTGCCGTTCCCAACCCGACGGTCGTTGTCTCCGGCCCGGGGGCTGCTGATCCCGGCCCGGGGGCTACCGTGTCCAACCCGGGGGCCGTTGTCTCCGGCCCGAGGGCTGCCATCACAACCCGGCGGTTGTTGCCTTCAACCCAGGGGCTGCCGTCTCCGGCTCGTGGGCTGCCGCCCCAGATCCCGCCCTGGTGGCCACCTTCACTGTGGTGACGGCTCCATCATGGGCCCATCCGATCCTGGCCTTCCTAGAGAGCGGAGCACTTCCCATGGACGAAACCGAGGCCCGGCAAGTGCAGCGTCGGGCATCCGCCTACAACATCATCAACAACGAGCTCGTCAAGCGCAGCGCGACGGGTGTGTTCCAGCGTTGCATCGAGCAAGACAAAGGCATAGAGATCCTCCTCGACATCCACCAGGGTGAGTGCGAGCACCATGTCGCCTCCAGGTACCTGGTGGCCAAGGCTTTCCGCCATGTCTTCTATTGGCCCATGGCCCTCAGAGACGCCAAGTCACTGGTCCTCAAGTGCGAGGGCTACCAGCACTTCAACAAACGTAACCACTAGTCGGATTCAGCCTTGCAAACCATCCCGATCACCTCGCCCTTCGCAGTCTGTGGACTCAATATGGTGGGGCCTTTCAAGAACGCCCGGGGCGGCATGACACACTTGCTGGTGGCCCTCGACAAGTTCACCGAGTGGATCGAGGCGCGGCCGATCAAGAAACTGGACGATCCGACAGGTGTCCGGTTCGTCAAAGACATTGTGGTTCACTATAGCGCCCCGAACAACATCATCACGGACAACGGCACCTTCGCCAAGGGTGCGCTGGTGCAATATTGCTCTGTCTCTGGCATCCGGCTTGACTTGGCCTCCATCGCTCATCCTCATTCCAACGGCCAGTTCGAGCGGGCCAACGCCCTGATCCTGTCCGGCATCAAGCCGCGACTCATCGAGCCTCTCGTCCGCTCACCCAGTACCTGGCTCGACGAGAAGCCGGCCGTCCTCTGGAGTCTCCGGACAACACCGAACCGATCGACCGGGTTCACCCCGTTCTTCTTCGTTTATGGAGCCAAAGCCATAATCCCGACCGACATCGAGTTCGACTCGCCACGAGTCACCATGTACACGGAAGCACAGGCCAAAGAAGCCCACGAAGACTGCGTCGACCTGCTCAAGGAGGCGCGCCTATTGTCCCTCAGCCAATCGGCCATCTACCAGTAGAGCCTAAGGCACTACCACAACAAGAAGATCAAGCCCCTGGCATTTCGTGAGGGCGGCCTTGTACTCCGGCTCGTCCAATAGCAAGACGGCCAGCACAAGTTGGCCTCCCCATGGGAGGGCCCCTTCATCGTCATCAAAGCCCTTTGTGACTGCAACGCCTACTACCTCATTGACGCACGCAAGACAAACAAACGCAAGAGAGACATTGTCAGCGAAGAAACAAGCCGGCCATCAAATGCAGAGCTCTTCCACCCATTTTATAGTTAGCAGTATGCATGTATGTATCGCTACCTTTTGAAGTTTAATGAAAGACCCCAGGACCCCCGACCGACACTCGGGGGCTGCCTTTTCCTATCAATTATTGTGTCAGGCACACCCTTGTGATTTTTTCGCCCCCACCGTCGGGACGGTTCGTCCGCCTCGGGGGCTCAAGGGCTAGCCGGCTTGACCACACCCCGCCACCCCCTTAGTCCATTTCGGCGCGTCCGAGTCGCCAAGGCCCTCTCCTCCGCCCTAATCCACAGTCTAGCTTCGGCTGTTCGGCCGGCAAGAACCAAGGGTCAAGCGCGCCGGCATGCAGAAATCTATTAAGTTGGGTCGACCGGATCGGTCCATCCGACATCACTGCACCAAGTTGCCGCACGACAGGCTGCGCGTCAGCCGGCTTCGCCGTCTACCGCCAGCCGGCCTAGTGGGTGTTTCGCTCGTGCTCAATGTTCAAAAAAGCCTAAGTATTGTGTATTCCTTCCCAAGGCCGAACTCCTTGTCACAGATCGGAACCCGACTGTTCGACTAGCAGGAGGGAAGCCCAAAAGAAGGGGCGGGAAAAAGGCGAAGGACAGAAAGCAAAAGTGTAAATGCTCATGAAAATATTTACATCATCAAAAGGCCCACGGCCGGAGTTCATTACATTCCCTTACACCCCCAGTGGGTGGACTTGCTGCTTAACAAAACTCAAAAAAGATTAAAAAAACAGGACGGCTTCAGGCAGTGACCGTGTCGGGTTGCTCACTCGCCGGCTCCTCCAAGCCAGCCGCGGATGCCGCGCCATCATCGACTTGCGTTGGCCCCTCCGTGACGGCCTCCGGGTCCGCCGAGATGCCGATATCATCCAGCCCGGCCTCGTCATCCGTGTAGGGACCCGACTCTGTGGAGCTACCCACTGGGTCGTCAAGCGCCAGGCCGAAGTTGTCGGGTGGCAGTTCCACGCCATCCTTCATCCGCTCCGCCTGAAACTCGTCATGCGTGGTGAATGAGGCGAGGTAGCTGGCCCGCCCGGAGATCCGACCCGCCTCCGCGCCCAGTTGGGCCTCTACACCGGCTCGCTGGCCCGCCAGCTGGTTCAGGTTCAGGACCGAGTACCAGGACATGACAAAGCGCAGTGCCAGGTCCACCAGCACAGGCTGAGGAGACCCGCCACACGGGAGCCGCGTCGGTCCGGCCTCCAGCCAGTGCACTAGCCACGAGAAGCTATTGGGCGCAACCGCACCCGGCTAGAGGGCCGCCACCATGCCCAATCCGGCCTCAGATAGCCTCATCATCTACTTGTCCAGGGCCTTCAGACGGGCCTCAACGACGTGTATGATCTCCGAAAAAGTCCAGGCGGTGTGCGGGTCAACTCTGGCACCCGCATCCGCCTGGGTCGACCGGTGGGCGCGCACAGCCTTGTTTGTCGTGTCCTGCATCCCCGGGAAGTACTCTGACAAATGAACAAGGGAAACAGTCAGCCACGAAAAGACTCGGTCGGCTCGCAACCCGGCGAGACAGATGAAGAAATACTTACTGACAAGGAGCTCGTCCAAATGTTGCGCCTCACACAACATACCGTGCCGCTCCAAGTCTCCGGCGCGGCCGCGGGCTTCGAGTGCCTTCTCAACTCTGCGCGTTTCTCGAAGGACGCCTTCAGCATGTCGTCCTTGGTGACGGCCGCCTTCTTGTACTCACCCTTTAACCGGATAAGATCCACTTGGTGGGCCTCCGCCGTCTTGGTGGCTTCCGCTTTCAGCTGCTCCACCTCGGCCTGGAGCCGGCTCTTGTCACCAACCAGCTGGTCATGCTACTGGCTGGCTTCGGCAAGCTGGGTTTGGTGGCCCGGCACCTCGGCCGCGGTGGCTGTGCGGCGAAGCTTCAAGTCAGATGCCGGAAGAAAAGAAGGAAAATACATTAAGATTCGACCCCAACTATTCATAGTTGGCCCGAATCTCAGGGGCTACACCCAGTGGGTGCGCTAGCGCTCCCCCACTGAAAGCCTACAAGACACACCTTCAGCAAGATGGAGCGCCTCCTCCTTGACGGCGAGCTACGTCGTGACTTGGCGATGCTTCTCCAGTAGCCGGTTGTGGATGTCGATTCGAAGGCCATCCAGGTGTTGCAGGAAAGCAAGGGTTAGCAAAGGCTGCAAAGACATTTTAAGATTCGACCCAACTACTCCATAGCTGGCCCGAATCTCGAGGGCTACACCTAGTGGATGCGCTAGCGCGCCCCCACTGACCAGCCGTAATTACAAGTCAAGAGAAGAAAAACTCACCACCACGAAGCGCTCTACCTCTCGTGTCCGTTCTAGCTCGCTCTGGACGAAGGCCTGAAGCCAGCACTCGTGCCCACGGAGATGCTAGCGCACGGTGTCCATCGCCTCCTCCTCCTGGGCGTGCAGCCCCATCACAACCTCGTCGGCTTTGGCTCGGGGCTGCCGCAATCTGGCGGCAGGGCCACTCCCCAGCGCTGCTTGCGGTAGCCTGATCACCAATGCGTGCCCGCCTCCTGCCGGTCCTCTGCGGCCGGTGTCGACCCCGGCGCTCCAGCCGGTGTCGCCTGCGGTGCTCCGCCCGGGGCGGCATCCTCTGCGCGCCCCTCTCATCCGCCCTCCGCCCGCTCAACCACCTCGTTCCAGGACGGGGAGTCCATGACCATCTCCACAACCTCCGGGTTGTCAACGACCGTCTCCTCCCACCCGTCCGAGTCGCACCCCTCATCCATCTGTGGCTTGATGATGGTTTCAGCCGGCGTCGTGCCCTCCGCCATCTCCGGCCAAGCCAGGTTGGTGGTGGCCTTCCCCCCTCTCGGTGGCCTTTGCCCACGCCTGGGCCGAGGCCTCCTCCGCTGCAATGATGGTCGCCGCCTCCTCCTCCAGGGCCTTATTCCGGTCCTGCCAGGCGCAGAGCTCTGCGTCCTCCGGGTCCAGACCAAAATCCTCCTCGGGCGAGTCCTCCACCCGATTGATGGTGCTGCTTCGGGTCCTCCAGAACACGATATCGCCTTCAGACGCGGCCGCCATGGCTGCCAACACCAAGTCAAGGGGCGTCCTGCACATCGCCAACATAACATGAGCAGAGTGCAACCAAGCAACAAGAAGAAATCGACAAAGGAAGCTTACCCAATCAACGTCGGGATGGCCCGCTTTGGCGGCACGACCGAGATGACTCGTGGCGCCTTCTTCCCGGTTGTCTTGCCGTGCGTGAGCGGCTCCTCCACCGCGTGTTTCGGGGCTGGCTTTGGCGGCACCACGTCCTTCCTGTGCGGCGGCTTGCCGCTCCCGACCCGCGGGACGACTCGGCATCGGTCGCTTTCTTCAGCCATCTTGGGGGGTCAACGCTGCTGTCTCCTCCGCTCGTCGGTGCTGCACCACCAACGTGCATTAAGATCTCCTCGTCGTCATCCGGCCAGTCTCACAAGAGGTTTGGGTGTGGAGATTTACCCGCCCCACGCGCCGCGCCGGCTTCAGTGCCGACCGGCTGCGTGTTAGCCAGCTTCGCGTTCTCGCCGGTGGACTTGTCCTCGACCGAGCCGGCTTGCTCGGCGGCAAGTACCTGCGTCCTTGTTTCGTCACGCATTTGCTGGATGGCGTTCAGCAGCACCTCTCTCATCGCATCAGAACAAAGAAGAAGTTCAGACATTGCAAAGTATGGGGACCAAGGACTCACCGCCGGCGCCGGGTTCGCTTGGTTGTAGGGCACCTTCTCGAAGTGCAAGCCAGTAGCCATCCCGGCCTTCGAAATGTTGTTGACCCGGGCGGCAACCTGCTCTAGCGACAGCCCCCCGGACGACATCCGGGTGGGATCCCGTAGATCCCCCATCAAGCCGATGATGTGCGCCCGGTGCTGCAGCGGCAGCACCCGGCGCGCGATGAAGGCGGCGACGAGATCCGTCTCGGTGAGCCCCTTGTGCGTCATCATCTCCACAATCCGGTCGCACAAGTTCAGCACCCCCTGCAGCGGGTTCCTGGGCAGTAGTTCCAATTCGTCTAGGCCTGCGGCGCCACGTCGATGAACGGCGGCAAGTTGATGCGGTCCGCGCCGAGGTTGCAGACGTAGAAGAATGAGTTCTGCCATTTCTTGGCAGAATCCTCCAGCGGCATCTTGGGGCACGACACATGCGGCCGGGACAAGACGACGGTGGCCCCGCAGGCAGACATCACGCCGGCTGATGGTCCCTGTTGCTTCAAGAAGAAGAAGCAGACCCAAAGGTCTATGCTGGGCTCCACGCCCAGGTAGCCTTCACATAGGGTGACGAAGTCGGAAAGCTGCAGCACCGCATTCGCCCCCAAGTGGTGCGGCTGGAGAAGAAGAAATCACTCGCAGTGAGGCCGAACCCGCGCTTGAAGTGGGTGAGGAAGACCACGCACTCGGCCCCCTCCGGCCACGGCACAAGCTCGCCGCCTGCCATGTGCGCGGCCACCTCCATTGTCGGTGACAGCCGCCTGGTGTCACGGAGGTAGTGAATGTTGTCTTCTGTGGTCTCGGAGCCCTCCCACGACCCCTTGGGGCGCGGCATCAGCAGAGGTGGTTGGGGGTGAGAAATGCGTCGGCGAGCAAGAAGCCGGGGCGGTCACTCAGCGCTGTTGAGCGGCAGCGGAGCATTCCTGTGTGGCGGCGGAGCGCTGCAGCAAGGGGCGGGCTTGAGAGTTAGAGAAGGAGGAATAGAGCAAGACTAGGGGTGTGTGCGTGAGTGTTTTCGCAACCCCCTCACTCTGTTTTTATAACCACGGCAAGACGTGGGGAAGTGGGATCGGCTGCGCCCGCGATTCCACTTCCCAGCACTGTGCGGGCACGTTTTGCCACATGATTTAATTACCTGGGAAGTGCAACTGTCTGCGGCGGCCGCAATAAATCCCCGCGCGTGGGCCGAGGGCGCTGCATGGAGGGGCCCAGCTAAGGATGGCAATGGGTCGGGTTTGGATCGGGTTGAACAATATCAAGTCCATATCCATATCCATGAAGATAGTCTTTGCCCGCCCATGAAAAATCCATGGGTGAAAAATTGTGTCCATGTCCAAACCCGATGGATATCCATACCCATATCCATTGGGTCCTCTTGAGACATGTAAATAAGACATAACAAAATGTTAACATAAGCTCTTCCATTCTTCACCTCGTGGCAGACTAGGCCTCACTTATGGTAAACACATACTTTTGGTAAAACAACGTCCACTAACAACCTAAGATCATTTAGTATTTTTCTAATAGATGAGAATAACATGTCATTTAAGAAGGAGATAAAAAAGGAAGGGCGTTGGAGTATGTTACAGAGGGGATTGAATGTCAACTAATAAAAGTTACAACGGGGATTGTGCAATTTCTTTTGCATGCTTTAGATAACAAATTGTAAAATTGCAGTGGGACATGTGACTGTGGGGTAGGGATAGTAGATTTTTTCCCATTAAGTCATACTATCGGGTCGGGTTTGGGTATACCCATGGGTACAAGATTATATCCATGCCCTACCCACGAGCAATCCGGTCGGGTTTGGGCACTGCCCGTGGATACAAAAGCATATCCAAACCTTATCCATTAGGGTCGGATATCCATGGGTATCCATGTCCATGGGTAAAATTGCCGTCCTTAGGCCCAGCCCGCTGTAGCGTCCCATCACGCGCGTGGCCTGGTAGGGCCTCGCTGGCCACTGTTCACCATGTGGCGCTTGCATCACCGCGGGAGGCGCGTCCCTTCCCCTTCAAGACTCGGTGGACGCCTCGGTTTCCCACCCATGCCAAGGTGTTGCGATCCGGCTTCCGGAAGCCGGCACACAGTGGGTGTTACTGGGACTCGGCGGCCGTGAACTCCATCATCCCAGCCGCCTTCTCGGGGGGGGGGAGGGGTGAAACTGCAAAGGCCTTCCTACTTGAAGCCGGCGAGCCTTCACAGCTTCAGGGACTACTGTCGGGGGGGTAGACCCCGGGCAGGCAACGGAACCCGGATCCTTTTCAAAAACATCGGGGCCAGCAACGCCCCTCAATCCGGCTTGCTCTGGCCGGCTTCCCAGCACAACCCGGCCACGTGCCGCAACCCGGCTAGCCGGCTGGTCCCAAGAAGTCAACCTCCATCAACAAGCAAGCATGGCTATAGTACGCCACCCCCCCTTACGCCGGCCCCGGCAGGCGCGGCTGTCGTGCCGACCAAGCCACCGCCCGGGTCGAGCGGCGTCTCGGGGGCGCAACCTTGTAGCAAGGCGGCGCTGCCGTTCCATGGCGTCCGACACGGCATGCCAAGAGTACCCAGCAACCGGCCGTACCCGCGCCCGGCAGTCCCAGTACAGGCCGCACCCGACGGCCCCCATTGTCGGCTGCTAGACACTGACATCAAGGCCCCGCGCCCATGTAACATTACCATTGTAACCCC